>NC_142934.1:65432001-65449501 GCF_046866305.1 Octopus bimaculoides | reverse complement strand
TATATATATATATATATATATATGCATACATACATACACACACACACACACACACACACACACACACACACACACACACACACACACACACACACACACACACATATATATATATATACATAATTTGAATATATTAATGTATGCGTTTGTATATTTGTACATATATTAAACGTACATATTCACACATGTATGAAAGCGAACATACGTGCATATACTTATGCACCAGTGCCACAGGTTTGGCCATTTTTCGTGCAAATTTAGGGCACACGACAATATGGCTTACTTTTTCTCGTTTTTATCCAATTAAAAAATATGTTTTGAAAAGAAAACAAGGTAGATATAGAAAGAACGAATGAAAGAAATATAAATTCAAGGAATGGAACAAAACAAAAAAAAAGTACAAACAAAGCAAGGATTGATATAGAGTCGAGTGATCCAGTAACCGGCACACAGTTCTGGAACTACGCTATCTTATCTAAGTTAGTAGGTCAAACCTCTGACGGAGACAATATTTTGGGTAACCTTACTTTCATTTTTAATGATTTTTTTAATGATGTTTTCTAAGACAACATTTCTTCTTTATTGTTCCATTTACCACTTCCCTATATTCGTATTTGTTTGTTTCCAAATTTTTGTTGTTTTGTTTTGGCTGTGGTTTGGTTTATCACTGATGAGAATCTTTTATTCAGTATCATATTAATTTTCATGACATTTGCATTCCCAATAACAACAACAACAACAACAACAACAACAACAACAACAACAATAATAATAATAATAATAATAATACTAATACTAATACTACTACTACTAATAATAATGATGATGATGATGATAATAATAATAATAATAATAATAATATTCTCTAAAAGAAATGGAAAAACTTTCAAAATACAAAGACCTGGAAATAGAGATAACTCGAATGTGGAATCTAAAAACAGAAACAATTCCTATCATAGTAGGTGCCTTAGGTATAATAAAAAAATATTCAGACAAATACATAACAAAAACACCAGGACTTACAAATATATATAACATACAGAAAATTGCACTACTGGGTACTGCACACATTCTACGCAAAACACTTTCAATACAGTAAACATAAGAGCACCACAGCAAACCACAGCACATACCCAAAATAAAATAAAACTACTGAACAATAATAATAATAATAATAATAATAATCCTTTCTACTATAGGCACAAAGGCTGAAATTTTGGAGTGAGGGGATGAGTTGATTACATCGACCCCAGTAATTGATTGGTACTTATTTTATCGACCACGAGAGGATGAAAGGCAAAGTCAGCCACAGTTCAAAATAATAATAATAATAATAATAATATAGAAAGGATTGAGGTAACTCCTCCTGAAGATATAGAGTCAAAATTAAAAGAAGAGTGCCATTTGCTATCTCGTGAACAATATTTCGACATCTTGCGTGTCTTCCACTGGTTCAAAAAATAAATCTGTCAATCTACTTCATTTTCGTTTATATAGAAAGGATTGAGGTAACTCCTCCTGAAGATATAGAGTCAAAATTAAAAGAAGAGTGCCATTTGCTATCTCGTGAACAATATTTCGACATCTTGCGTGTCTTCCACTGGTTCAAAAAATAAATCTGTCAATCTACTTCATTTTCGTTTATATATCTTCAGGAGGAGTTACCTCAATCCTTTCTATATAAACGAAAATGAAGTAGATTGACAGATTTATTTTTTGAACCAGTGGAAGACACGCAAGATGTCGAAATATTGTTCACGAGATAGCAAATGGCACTCTTCTTTTAATTTTAATAATAATAATAATAATAATAATAATAATAATAATAATAATAATGATTTGCCATCTTGGCATGGTCAGAATAATCAGGAAGATATTAGCTGAAAAGAACGAATAGCATGGTACCGTAGTCTGCAGGTAGTAAGCCCGCTACGCATGTAAAACTCCAGGATCTCTAACAAAACCTGTGATAAAGAGAAAATATTAATAATAATAATAATGATGATAATAGGAGATGTAAGAATTTCATGTGGCATTTTTCAGGGTGACTCACTATCACCACTCCTCTTCTGTTTAGCCCTAATACCGCTCTCAAAATTGCTCAATGATGCAAAGTATGGTTATAAAATATTTAATAAAAATATAAATCATCTCATTTACATGGATGATTTATAGCTCTTTGCAAAAAATGACCAACAACTCAAAGGCCTACTAGCGATTGTTAAACAATTCAGTGATGACATCAGGATGCAATTTGGCCTCGATAAATGTGCAAAAGCTACCTTTATCAAAGGAAAAATGACAAATACATCTAATGTGAACCTTGACCAGCAAAATGTCATAAAAGAGTTAGAACAAGCAGAGAGCTACAAATACCTAGGGGTAATTGAAGGGGACAATATCAAGCACTCAGTGATGAGGGAAAGGATCAGAAGAGAATGTTATCGCAGGGTGAGAGCAATACTGAAGACAGAGCTGAACGCGAGAAACAGGATCGAAGCGATCAATGCTCTAACCATACCAGTCGTGACTTACAGTTTTAACATCGTTAACTGGTCAATTACTGAAATATGTAATGTTGACAGAAAAATACGAAAACTGTTGACAATGCATAGAATGCACCACCCTAAGGCAGACATAGAACGTCTTTATCTGCCAAGAAAAGAGGGAGGCCGAGGACTTCTACAGCTGGCATTATCAATGAAGGTAGCCACAATTGGCCTAGACACCTATCTGAAAAACTCTGAGGACTGGATGATAAAACTTGTCTTAAAACATGAAAGCAAGAAAGCATCTTACTCAGTAACAAAACAGGCAAAGGAATATCTAAGTGAATTCCAATTGCAACAAATTCAAGAATTAGACGAACTAGAAACACCTGCAGAAAAAGCTAAGCGCTTGAAAACCCGTGCTGAAATTGCTGCCTTAGCTATTATGACTGAAAAATGGCATGGAAAACCTCTCAATGGCAAATACCCAAACAGAGCGAATAATGCAGATATTGACAAAGCCCTTACCCACCAATGGTTAATGGCCTCTGGCTTGAAATCAGAAACAGAGGGGTTTATCATAGCAGCCCAAGATCAATGCCTACCTACAAAGAACTACCAGGCCAACATATTAAAGAACGGCAGCTCCCCATTATGTCGTATATGCCAACAACAAAATGAGACCATCGATCATGTTGTCTCCATGTGCAGTCTGCTTGCGCCTACAGAGTATCTCAACAGGCATGATAGAGCTGCACAATATATTCACTGGGTAATATGCAAAAACCTGGACTTGCCCCATGATAAAAACTGGTGGGAACACAAACCACCCCCAGTACTTGAAAATGATCACATTGCACTCCTCTGGAACTTCACCATTCAAACTGACAGAAAGATAGACGCAAATAGGCCAGACATCATACTGAAAGACTTCAGACAAAAATCATGCCTCCTCATTGATATGACTGTCCCAATCGATATAAACGTATCTGTCAAGACCTACCAAAAACTGAGCAAATATAAAGATCTTGAAATAGAAATTAGCAAAATGTGGAATCTGAAGACGAAAACAATACCTATTGTCATAGGTGCCCTGGGAATGACAGCGAAACGGGCTGATTACTACCTAGATCAGATTCCAGGAAACCCCAAAATGGCTGAAGTTCAAAAGATAGTGCTCATGGGAACTGCCCATATCCTACGTAAAATACTGTCTATGTGATCTCAAATTTTAAAGCAAACACATAATATTCTTATGGTTTCTTAAACATTCACTTGAACAAAACTGTACAAATCCAAATATATGGTACCCTAGGCATAACACCTACATGAACTTCTAACTTGTTGTCTCTTGAGGTCTCTGGGTGAGACTTGGATCCAACTTGTACAAATGCAAAACAAAAGTCAAACATAAAATAATAATAATAATAATAATAATAATAATAATAATAATAATAATAATAATAATAATAATAATAATGATTTCTATTATTTGCCACCAGGGTGAAGGATGAAGGGACAATACAAAGACAGACATAAAGTGTGGGGGTTTACATATAATGGAATGATAAAATAAAAAGTATACACAGTATACATTGGAAGGAAAGTTTATATAGTATATGACACTAGAAAAAGAGTGAACGCAAAAAAAAAAGGATCGTGATGGGGGATACCCTGATTCAGGAGGACCTCTAGGGATAATCAAGGAACCCAACCATCCAAGATTACCCTGAGTACCAAGGACGAGAGTTCACTCCAACTTCTTTCTTCCGATTTCCAGGTCTACACTGAGAGTGGTACCATCCACTCTTCCTATTTTTGCAACTTTCACCCACCTTTTCATAAATTCACTCGAGGACAGTGCCTCCCTCTCCACTCTCACTTTATTTTTCAAGTGAAACTTGAAAAAGTTGATGAGTGCTTTATGAAAAAGGAAAGTTTCTGTTCCCGTTCGTTTCAGCCTCGTCCACCAGATAACTTCTTTCATCACAGCCACCAGACAAAGGAAAACTACCTTTCCAGCCCGATTAAAGGAGGGCAGTGGGGCAATCATCATTTTGGACTAGGATGACAGACGGATCTGTCCTCCATGCGAGAGTAGCTGTTCGACATAACTCTACAGGTCAGTAATGCCCGGACACTGAACGAGTGCAAGCAGAACCGTTTTGCCGCTAAGCATTTTTTAAGGCATGCTAACGATTATGTAACTAATTTCTAACAGAGGGCGTTAGTTGATACCACCGGCTCCGGAACTTGACTGGTACTTTATTTTACCGATTTCTACCTTCCATCTATTCATCTATTTAACTAAGCCATCCATGCACACATCCATCCATCCATCCATCCATCCATCCATCCATCCATCCATCCATCCATCCATCTCTCTATCTACCTACCTAACTACATGACTGCCTGTCTGTCTGTTTGTATGTCTGTTTGTCTGTCTGTCTGTCTGCTTAATTATCTATCTATCTATCTATCTATCTATCTATCTATCTATCTATCTATCTATCTATCTATCTATCTATCTATCTATCTATCTATCTATCTATCTTCCTCGATCCTCGCCATATTTCAACGAGGCCGATTTCCCGCTCCTAATGCCAGAGTCGAAAACACTTAATGCTGTTCCGCATGAACGCAGACAAGTGATGAAGAAGAGCAATGATTCTGAGTCAACTGCTGCTGCCTCAACTACCACCACTACCACCATCACGTGTAAAAACTCTGCTGCTACAGCAGTCTTGCCTGCCACCGTCACCAGTGACAACAACAACAACAACGACAAAGACAACAACAACAACAGCAACAACAACAGGACACCGGCCTTCAACACCAACACCACCACTACTTCGACAAACTCTGCTGCCACTATCACCACTTTTGAACCTGGCAGTACCAACACCACTGTCAACACCACCATCAACAACTACAAGACGAACAAGATAAACAACACCACAAACGCCACAAACAACATATCTGCCAGCATCACAAAAACAAATTTTGCCGATGCAACGAAAGAAAAAAGAACAATATTAACATTCACCCAAAAACAAATCAATGATACAAAATCCCTTCTCACGAAAGAAGGTGACACTGTACAAATACACATACCAAAAGAAATCATCGAAAACACAAACAAGAAGCACATATCATACAGACTTATCAACAAGAAAACCAAGCGACCGGAGAATTTCTCCACCCCAAAAATTGAGATTTGTCTCAAACCGATATGGCCCTTTCAAAGTCATGTTACTTGGGGACGCAAATTTGCCACGGTCCTAGTACGCTTTAAGAGCGAAGAGATAGCGAAGGAATTTTCGACACTCTCTCTCCACACAGATGACTTGGTGATGATACCGAGTTATCTTGGACAGAGAGTGACGAAGGTGACAGTAAAGAATGTCCCTTCACAAGTGGAAACACAGTGGATAGTAGGTTCTATATGCCTCGAACTGGAGGAGGCAAATATATTAGAAATTGCTACTGGAGAGGAGAAAAACTGGGAAGGAGGAAAAAAAATCGAAGTCCTCCTCCACATCACTGAAGAGGAGTGCCAAAAGATCCCCACACACATCCAACTGGCAAAGGACCACAAGTTATATGTAGTGGTGGAAGAAAAGGCGGCCACGTTGTTATGTATGCGGCAGCGAGGCACACCTCAAGGACAGTTGCCCGACCGCCGCCAACCAAAAAAAGCAACAAGGGCAACCACCAAAACCCAGGAAAAGACCCCTACTACCAACACCACCATCAACAATCAAAACAAGAGAAATACAAGCAACACCCGCAACTGAGAAGACAACAGCATCTGCAAAAACAACAAGTGAGGAAGCAGGAGAAAAGAAAGAAAATTCCAAGACTGTTTCCCCCTCCCCCACATCACACATACCTCACACAAATAACAAGCCACCAGCACCAACAAAAGCAGCAACACAACCACTCACACAAGTACACACAGACGCTCACAATTTGCCCCTACCCCCTTCCGATTCCTCAGAGCCTTCGTCGAAAGATGAAGGTAATGAGGAATGGAAAATAGCCCAGAAAGGAAGGAGGAAGAGGAGCAAGAAAAGAAAAGCAAACACAAACAAAGCAGGGAGATACACAGCTCCCGAAAACACTCCAAACACCAACACAAGCACACACAACTACAACACAAGCAACAAAACCCCAAAAGCAAGTACACACACAATGCTCACTGCCATCAACGCAAAAAACTCAGAGTTGATGGAATACATCAACACAAAAACAAGCATAACAAACGAAGACATAAAAACCAGCAACCACCCGTACACAACACCGCCAGAACACATCAAACTACTACACATAACACCAACCCTGCACCACACACTAAAATCTATTTTCCCCAAGGCAGTTGGCATATGCCAAAAATACCTGGCGAAAAAACTATACAGTGATCTCCTCAAAGAAAACCCGATGGAGGAGACACAAAAACTCTCAAACGGTAAGTGACTCTCTTTAAAACTTTAACACTCAAATCAAAATTATGCTCAAGATTGGTTGTGTAAATGTGCGTGGCTTGGGGTCCCCTTGGAAACAAGGGTACCTCCTAAACGACATAAAGTCACACAAACTAGAAATCATAGCCATAAGCGAGACGAGACTCCATGATCCGCGGGCCCTAACGTCCATGTTTGGCAGACAGTTTAACATTTATTTTTCTCCCTGTCTGCCGAGAATGGGCGGTAGTGGCACGGCGGTACTCTTTCGCAAGAGTCTGGATCTCGAAGTAAAGACGGTATTCATAGACCCGGAGGGTAGATTGGTTGTTCTGGATGTCGATGGCAGCGATGGGTGTACTTTTCGACTCATATCAGTATACGCACCACCTTTAACAGGTAGGCCGGATTTCTTTCGACGTCTAGAAGTATTCCTAGAAACGTCTCGTCCTTTACTTTTAGTGGGGGATTGGAATGCTACCTTGGACACGCATCTAGACTATGTGGGCAGAGATAGGAATAGACGGGGATGCAAATGCCTCAAAGACCTGCTCAGACGCTTTCAACTGTCTGACAGGTACCGATTCGACAACCCGAATGCGCCAATGTGGACATGGACAAACCGCATCGGGTCGTCGAGATCGTATCTAGATAGAGTACTGTGTAGGAGAGTAGATAGAGATAGCATAGGGTGTCCACAATTTCACATAGTCAGCTACACGGATCACAAACTTGTGACGTGTACGCTAGACCTAGATAAGACACATAGGCAGGGCCCCGGTTACTGGAAACTAAACGCGTCTTTCCCGTCGAGACAGGTTTTCAGAGACCAGATTAGCACGTTAGTAAAGAAGGCTTTGAAGGGAGCCATCATCAATAACAAATGGTGGTTTGCCCTCAAGAGAGCAATAAAAGCAGAAGCGGTTAGGTATAGCAAAGCACTAGCCATAGACAGAAACAGAATAGAGGGTGAGCTAGTTAAGAAGCTAGAAGAGGCAATTAGAAGTGGCATCGCATCCGACGTTTTGGCGGCGAGGTTGGCCCTTGACCAACACTTCAACGCCAAACACGAAGGGTGCGTTGTCAGGGCTAGGATGCGTGCTCTAAGAAACGAAGGTGTTGGAGCCGCACGAGAGGCCCGGGTGGCGGAGGCGCAACAGGGCAACAAAGCCACCATTCGGTCTCTGGTGGACGAACAGGGGCGCGAACTGCTCGAGCCAAGCAAAATGTGTGAGGCCTTTCAGCGGCACTTTGCTCGACTGTTTGGGACGAGTGGCGAGCGAGAACGCAGGGTGGACTTCAGTGCCTACCTGCACAGCCTCCCACGACTCTCGGCAAGAAAGGCGGAGTGCTGCGAAGGTGCCATCACGACGGCGGAAGTGAGGGACGCGATGGCGGGATGCTCGAGGGACAAATCTCCGGGTTTGGATGGTCTGCCCTACGAACTTTACAACTGTATGCCAGACTTGTTTGGAGACGTCTTGGTGGCGGTGTACTGCAACTGGCAGCAAAACGGGAGCATTCCTGGTTTTGTGAGTCGAGGAGCCGTAACGCTGCTGAAGAAAGATCCAAACAAGGGGGACGTCATAGATAACTTTAGGCCCATCACTCTGCTCAATGCAGACTTGAAAATTTTGGCCAAGGTGTTAGCCAAGCGGTTGGCGCTTGTCATCGAGAAACTGATCGGCAAGGCGCAAACGTGCGCCGTGCCGGGCAGGAGCATCCATGACAACCTCCATCTGATGCGCTACATCATAGAGCGGGTTGTTAAGGAACCTGGCATGGGTGGGGCCCTGATCAATTTAGATCAATCGAAAGCTTTCGATACGGTAGACCATCAATACTTGGAGGCTGTCCTCATAGCGGCCGGCTTCGGTCCCATTTTCCGCGGCTGGATGGCTGCCTTGTACAGAGGCATCCGTTCGGTAGTTCGCGTCAATGGGCATCTATCAAGACCCTTCGACATTGCACGTTCGGTTCGTCAGGGATGCCCCCTCTCGTCGCTTCTGTACGTGTTGACTCTTGAGCCACTACTGCGGAAGCTGGCGATGCTGAGGGGCATCCTGCGAGAGTTGGGATGCGGGACGTGCGTGTCGGCATACGCGGACGACGTCACCGTCATAGTGTCTAGCCAAAAACACATCGAGCTTGTCGGCGAGACACTGAGAGACTACGAAGCGGTAACGGGAGCGAAAATCAACCGGGATAAGTCAGTGGGCTTGCGGCTCGGCACCTGGAGAAGCAAGCCGATGCCGTCAAGTAGCGCCTCCGTCGTGGGACGTTGGACTGACGGTCCGGTTGAGTTGCTCGGGGTCTGGTTTGGTCCAGACCTCCGAACGGAGAAAAACTGGGACGAGATAACGAGAAGGGTGGCCACTCTAGCCCAGCAATGGGCCGAGAGGAAGCTTTCCCTGAAAGGTCGGGCGGAGGTGGCGAACACGTACATCGCGTCCGTCATCTACTACCGCCTGACCGTCGTTCCTTGTCCCGACCCTACCATCACCAAACTGGAGCGCATCCTCTTCCGCTTCTTGTGGAAAGGAAGCGTTCCGATGGTTAGGCGATCCGTTTGCTGCCAACACCCGTTAAAAGGAGGACTGGGCATGCCGTGGTTGATGATGCGCAGACACGCGCTGAGACTGCGACATCTCCGGCTCTACGTAGACAGCGGTGAACAGGTGTGGTCACAGTTTGTGCGGCTCACTTTCCCGCAGCTCGTCTCCAGGACCGAACTGCAGTCGTGGATCAAGAAGAGGCCGAGGAAGGGCGAATGGCACCGCGAGTGGGACGAGTCGGTCTATCAGCCGAGTCTATCGTGAATATTGTCGCGCCTCCTTCCTTTAAACGGGAAGGAAGAGCTATTTTCATCGTACTTGTGGCTATGGCGAAAGAATGTGTATGGTGGACGCGTCTGAAAGGTCTAGAGACAAAGACTTTCCTCTCTGGGCAATCTCTCATCAACTTGTTCAAGTATCACCTGAAGAGGAAGGTGAGAGTAGAAAGGGAAGTCTTGTCTAGTGAATGCTTCAAAAAAAGATGGGTGAATGTAGCAAGGATGGCACGTGTGAACGACGGAGCCATCTTGAGCATAACCCTATAAACTAGAAAAAATCCAAGAAAAAAAAAAAAAGGCAAAAGAGAGTCACTTACTGTTATAGTTTCTTCAATGAGAATATTGACCAAGGTTACCGTGGTCTTTTCGTAGGCTTTTCTTTCCACGGCTAAACCTAAACTGTCCTCCCCTCTTTTTACACGAGAACATTACTGTGTGATACACGATCCCTATTGATCGCCCTTTTTTTTTTTCTCGATCCCTTTTGATCGAACTCCCCCCTTTTTTCCCTTCCTACGATCCCTTTTGATCGACACCCCCCCCTCTTTTTTTTTTCCTTCCCCCTCCCAAAAAGAAAAGCTCTACATTGTATTTGTCCCATCTTCGTTGAGCCCTGTGTGGCTAATAAAAGAAATGTATCTATCTATCTACCTACCTACCTAACTACCTGACTGTTTGTCTGTCTGTCTGTCTATCTATCTATCTATCTATCTATCTATCTATCTATCTATCTATCTATCTATCTATCTGTCTGTCTGTCTGTTTGTCTGTCTGTCTGACTCTGTATCTCTCTCTTTCTCTATCTATCTATTCTTCTGTCTGTCTAACTGTCTTCTGTCTGTCTTCCTACCCCCTCCCCCCCTCACTCTCTATCTCTCTCTATCTACTCGAGTATCGCCTTGCTCTCAAGCAACTCTGCCGACTTCAATTCCACAAAGGCGTTTTATAGAGGATTAGTGGAGGGAAGGTGCGACGTATATGTGTGTCTGTTGTGTGTGTTGTGTGTGCGTGCGCACACGTGCTGTGTTTGTGCGTGCGCACACGTGCTGTGTGTGTGTGTGTGTGTGTGTGTGTGTGTGTATGTGTGTGTGTGCGTGCGCGCGCGTATGTGTGTATGTGTGTGTGTGTGTGCGTGCGTGTGTGTGATCTAATCGTCGTTAGAAGCAACAATCCAACTAAATTAACGACCAGAAAGTTTTGATTGTGTCATTTAAGTTCAGTATTCTAACCGAGAGCACACCTCCTTCAGTAGCCACACAATACAAATAACCACCACCACACCAAACGCAATTACAAAATAAATTACAAATAGTATATGACGTGATTCCACACACCCGGTGACACCTCTGTTCACACATTAAAGCTTGTCACTCTCAGTCTCTCGCACAGTCTCTTGCAGTGCTACGCATGAATGCGTTTTATTTACGATTTATATATATCGACAATAGCAAGTGTAATATGCAGTTCGAATTCATCTGCTTCATAAATGTATGCCATTGCAAACAACAGCAACAAGAACAAGAACAACAACAACAACAACAACAACACTGCTCTGATGCACCACCAGGCACTGGCTCTCATGGCTTCTGATCTTAACTGATTGGAAGTGTCATCATGTACATGTTTTGTCTTGGTATAAAAGTACCAGAACATTGTTAATTGCTTGATCTTAACCAGTTGAACCCTTAGTGACTGACTATATGTACATTTCTGATCACGTGCAAAAGTAGTGGGGGTGGGGAGCATCATAACCATGTGTTGAGAAGGGTTCGTTGGGGCATCGAATAATTCACCTTTGAAAACATGGGTATTTCGTTCGTCATCCTTAAACAACACTTTTTCAGAGACCTTTTGATTGGGAAGGGCTATTCGACCCGAAGAAAATTCTAAGTGAGCCCCACCTGCAAGGTCATGCGCTGTTTATCTTGATATGAGATCACATGTCACGCATGTGGTTTTGATGCATGTGCTTGGAGTTACCTTATCAGGCGGGTAGTTATGATGGGTATATTGGGTTTCGTATATTTTTAACCTAACGTCACTTTGATGGAGTGTGCTACTCTTTCACTCAATAATAATAATAATGATAATAATAATGCTTGACACAATATAAGGCAGTGACACGGCTTCTTATCTTAAGTGACTGGAAGTTATAACATATACATATTTTGTGCTGATGTGCTACAGCGAATATTCTGCTCAATACCACAGATTTGTTTGTCAGTTGCATGATCTTAACCAGTTGAACATGTCTCTTAGTGGCTGAGGATATGTGCACCTCTGACTAGGAGCAGAAATAGTGGGGGAACATAACCATGTGCTGAAAGGAATTCTTTGGGGTTTGAATAATTCACCGTTGGAAACATGGGAGTTTCGTTCATCCTCCTCAAACAGCCCCATATATATATATATATATATATATATATATATATATATATATATATATATATATATATATATATATAGAGGGAGAGAGAGAGAGAGAGAGAGAGAGAGAGAGAGAGAGAAAGAGAGGAAAAAAGGAAAGGGAGATAAAGAAAGGTACAAGGGAGGTAAAAGAGGAGGAAAAGTGATGAAAATGAAGGGAAAGCCACGAAAAGTGAGAGGGGAGAGAGAAAAAGAAATATACATGTATATATATACATATATGTATACACACACACACACACACACACACACACACACACACATATATATATATATACATATATATATATACGACGGACTTCTTTCAGTTTCCGTCTACCAAATCCATTCACAAGGCTTTGGTCGGCCCGAGGCTACAGTAGAAGACACTTGCCCAAGGTGCCGCGCAGTGACACTGAACCCAGAGCCATGTGGTTGAGAAGGAAGCTTCTTACCACACAGCTACTCCAGGCTTCTTTCAACTACCACCGGAACAAATCCACTCACAAAACTTTGACCAACTCGGGGCTATAGTAGAAAGTACTTACTCCAGAGCTGCACAAGTAGGACTGAACCGAAGACCACATGCTTTCGATGTAAGCTTCTTAACTACACAGCCACTCCCGTGCCTACGCGCACATGTGCACACGTGCACGTTCATCGACACAAATACGCGCGCACACACACACACACACACACACACACACATATATGCATTTGTGATCATACATATATTCGTATGCATGACTCTATCTGTAGGTATAAACGTACGTATGTTTAATATATATGTATGTATATTTAATATATATGTATGTATATTTAATATATATGTTTGTATGTATACATCCACGCTTAAAGTTTTTTTTAACCTTAAACAAGCCAGTTCTGTAATTGGATATTGGTCTCCATTTCCCCTACTATATTAAACCTTGTGTCTTTAACACCGATCTTACCTATTAAGGCGGGGATTGATGAATTTCGCCAGTCTGATTTACTTTCAACATGAAACAAAGAAAAAATTGTTTAGTAATGCTCTACGGAGCTTTACAAGTGCATGAAAATATTTTCATTCTTAGTAATCGCTTGTCACATTCCATTGGTCAATAATTTTGTAATCATCATCATCATCATCATCATCATCATCATCATCATCATCATCATCGTCTTCTTCTTCTTCTTCTTCTTCTTCTTCTTCTTCTTCTTCTTCTTCTTCTTCTTCTTCTTCTTATTATTATTATTATTATTATTATTATTATTAAAGTGGCGAGCTGGCACAATCTTTAGCACGTTGGACGAAATGCTTAGCGGTATTTCGCCAGTCGTTACGTTCTGAGTTCAAATTTCACCGAGGTCGACTTTCCCTTTCATCCTTTCAGGGTCGATGAAATAAGTACCAGTTACACACTGTGGTCGATGTAATCGACTAGCCTCCTCCCCCAAATTTCAAGCCTTGTGCCTATAGTAGAAAGTATTATTATTATTATTATTATTATTATTATTATTATTATTATTATTATTATTATTATTATTATTATATCAAAGAGGTGGCAGACTCGTTAATACGCAAGACGAAATGTTCAAGGGTATTTCGCCCGGTGCTACGTTCTGATTTCAAATTCCGCTGAGATCGACTTTGTTTTTCATTCTTTCAGGGTCGGTAAATTAAGTACCAGTGAAACACTGGGGTCGATGGAATCGACTAGTTCCCCTGTCAAATATCAGGCTTTGTGCCTGGAGTAGAAAGGATTATTATTATTATGATGGTATCTTCTGTGTTTCGATGTCAGAGCATTTATTGTTTCTAACATAATAATAATAGATTATTATTAGTGTTATTATTACTACAAGATATCATTGTTCGTTGGTTTATTTTTGTTTCTTGTCCTAATATTGTATTTGCTTAAATATTTCTCATACAAATGTTTGTTGTCATTGATGATGATGATGATGATGATGATGATGAGTGTTATGATACTGCTGAAGATGATGACGACGGCGATGTTGTTGTGATCACCATTTTCATCATCGTCATCGTTGCCGTCTCTGCCGTCGTCATAATCATCACCATCATTACTATCAGAGGCCTCATCATCATCATCATCATCATCATCATCATCATCATCATCATCATCATCGTCATCGTCGTCGTCGTCGTCGTCGTCATCGTTGTCGCCGTTATCATCTTTACCAGTGTCGTACACCCAGAAGAGTATATCTCAGTTGTCATGAAAATACCGTTTATGTGTTCCAATGAATATTACACAACATGAATCAAGTTCTTTGTTTGACTGATTTTACAATTAATTGGACATTATTGCTGTTACCCAGTACAGCAAAATAATGTTTGAGGTTACACATCTCGACAGCTTTGTCAGTAATGGCCAGACAGAGCGAATAGCAACGAAGGGTAGAGCGACAAAGACAAATTGATTTGCTGTGCTTTAAGAAGAGAATACACGACCACAAAAAAGGGGTGAGTTTAGTAATGTTGGTTTGAAATTTTGGCATAAGGCTAGCAATTTCATGGGTGGGGCTAAGTTGATTATATCGGTCCCAGTTATGAACTGGTACTTATTTCATTGACCCCAAAGGGATGAAAATCTATGACAACCCCGGCGGAATTTGAAATCAGAATGTAAAGCCGAATAAAATGCTGCTACCATTGGCTAACGATCCTGCCAACTTGCCGCTGCTCAGTTTAGTAATATTAAGCGTCAGTTTTAAGGCGGCGACCTGGCAGAAACGTTAGCACGCCGGGCGAAATGCTTAGTGGTATTTTGTCTGTCTTTACGTTCTGAGTTCAAATTCCGCCGAGGTCGACTTTGCCTTTCATCCTTTCTGGGTCAATAAATTAAGTACCAGTTCCGTACTGTGGTCAATCTAATCGACTGGATCCTCCCCCAAAATTTCGGGCCTTGTGCCTAGGGTAGAAAAGAATATTAAGCGTCAGTTTTATATAATGTTGCTGAGATAATGTACTAAGGAAGGGATTCTAAAGGGAGCTGTTTTAAAGAAAGGAAGAATTATAAGAGGAAAGTGTTTAGTATGTTGCCTAAAATGGAACGCATGTTAAGGGCAGGTGGAAACAATATATTGCTTTCAAGTGTTGGTACAAGACCAGGAGTTTCCGTGAAGAAATAGGTTGAATCTATCGACACCAGTGCTCAACTGATACTTATTTTATCGACCCCGAAAGGATGAGAGGCAAAGTCGACTTCCGCGGAATTTAAACTCAACATGAAGACGGACGAAATGCAGCTAAGCATTTTGCCCGTCGTGAGAGGATGCCATATATTGAAGTGTCATGAATAAAATTCTTAATTTTTATCGCTTATATTTACTTCTAGGCCAGTCTTCATCGAGCAGATTAAAGGTATCTCAACCGTAGTCATCCTGTCTTTTAGACACATGTACAGCTGGGTGCGCTAGGGGACTAAGAGATAATTCGCAAGAGTAAGAGTTTTGATGCGTGTGTATGCATGTGTGTATGCGTATGCGTGTATGTGTGCGTGTGTGCAGACTGAAGAAGCGATCCAGTTGGAGTATGTAACACGCTAACCGACTTGTAGAATAGCGACAATCGACTTATGGAAACACGTGTTAAAAATTCTGACTGCTCGCTGCTTTAGTATCAGATTAACATTGTTTTCAAATTTTGGCACAAAGTCAGTAATTTTAGAGGCGGAGGTAAATCGATAACATCGACCCAGTGATCAACTGGTACTTATTTCGTCGACACCGAGGGGATGTAAGGGAAAGACAACCTCGGAGCGATTTGAACTGAAAACGTGAAGAAGAGACACCGTTAAGCATTTTGTCTGGCGCGGTAACGATTCTACCAGCGCGCCGTCTTCCGAGTAAGACTAATATTATAAGTCGAATGTAATTTCAGAACTAAAATTATAGCCATAAATATATGAAGTATTTCAGACGTTAATTATATTCTTACTATTGCAAATACAAGTTAAGTGAAAGTGGATTGAAGTACAGTAATCCTTCGACTATCGCGGGTGTTACGATAGGTGAAAATCCGCGAAGTAGAAACAATACTGTACTGCATATTTTTTCTGTTATTTTTATAATTTCTATATATCTATTTTATCATAAATGCAAAACAACAACACAGAAAAATCGACGTGAACTTAAATAATAAACCGCAATAGGTGAACCACGATAAGGGAACCGCGATAGGTGAACCGCGATATGGCGAGGGATTACTGTACTTAAATGGGAAAAAAACTATAGTTGGGTTTAAAGATGAAGATGAAGAAGAAAGCGATGATAAAGAAACAAAGGAGATATTAAACAATAGAGAGAAGTGAGAAGACAAACGATGGATAAGAAAAATTATATAGAAGATGCTGAATAAAACAACAAAAGAATTGTGAAGAAAAAAATGGAAGGCGATGCTCTTTTTTCGAAGGAATGTCTAAACTTTCAAACATGTGGACGAAAGAAAGGAAAGGTTAAAATGCGGGCAAGAAAACGCCCCCACACAAATCATACACTCACGTATATACATATATGCCCGTCTCTCTGTGTGTATATATATATATATATGTATGTATGTATGTATGTATGTATGTATGTATGCATGTATGTATCTCTCTCTCTCTCTCTCTCTCTCTCTATATATATATATATATATATATATATATATATATGTATGTATATATTTATATACACATAACCAAATATGTATATTTACGTACATATACTTACACATACACGCACGTAGATACACATCGACATATATATGCATATGTCTGTACACACACACACACACACACACACACACACACACACATCCTCACACACACATCCTCACACACACACATGCGGATACACGCACACACACATATACATAAATCTAAAATTGACTGCAACGCTACTAAAACATTCCTGAACATATATTTTAATCCAGGGAGTTAATCCTGCTGGGAATGTCGGGTGGGTTCAGTGAAGATAAAGACATTTCCTAGTTTTCTTTCATTTTATTTTCTGATTTTTCTTTTATTATTTATCTTTGTTCATGCTGTCACTTAGATTTTATTTATTTACATGCCTGTAGTTGTCATTGCTGTTGTGGTGGTGGCGGTGGTGGTTGTGCAGATGGGGAAGATGGTGGAGATGCTGGTGGTGGAGGCTGGAGATGGTGGTAGTGGAGGCTGGAGATGGTGGTGGTGGTGGTGGTGGTGGTTATTGTCACCATTTCTGTTCTTGTTGCCGTAATTGTTGGTCCTGGTATTCCTGTTGTTATTATAATTCTGGATTTCGAAAGAGAATAACTGAAATCATGGGAGCACACA
>NC_142934.1:65414501-65429501 GCF_046866305.1 Octopus bimaculoides | reverse complement strand
TTCTGGCGAAGCACATACGGTATTTCAGCTGCTCCGCCTTACAGAAGGGCACCAGATGTAACTGCATCGACTTTCATAACAACATATTCAACATGATCTCTCCTTCTCTCTCTCTCCCCTTGCTCTCTCTCTCTCCCCCTTGCTCTCTCTCCCTTGCTCGCTCTCCTTTTCTCTCTCCCCTCGCTCGCTCTCCTCTTCTCTCTCCCCTTCTCTCTCCCCTTCTCTCTCCCCTTACTCTCTCTCCCCTTGCCTTCTCTCCCTTCTCTCTCCTGCATAGACTCAACAATATCCACTCTCGTTCTTTGCTGTTGTTTACCACGTCGTGACACGCTCTAAGACCACCATGTCATATCGTATCATGCTATGCGATAGTATACTGTACAATGCAAGCCAACGAAGAAGCCACTATATCAGTCATGAGCAAACTGCGGCTCGCATGACTTTCTGAATGACTCGCCTAACAAACAATTGCCTTGAATTTCTTTATTAGTGCAGCCCGCCTGATGATGAGTTACGTCTCATGCAGCCCGCTTCTCGGCAAATTTGGCTGCTCATATCTGTTCTATGTTATTGCTTCAGCTGCTAGAAATAAAAGCAAAATGTTATCAAGTCACTCAATACTATATTTTAAAAAACGAAAGATTACTAGAGTATAGAATACGTGGCAAGTTGATCCGCTGGAAATAATAGCCAAATTCCAGCATATCACACCCTTCTATCTTAATGAGGCGAGTATACAATGTTCAAGCCATTACCCTGCAATAGGATGAGAGCCGAGAATGAACCTCGGGCGTAGTCGTCCTACCTTCTAGAAATAACATTCAACTTATATGAATATGAAATCACGTAAAAGATACATTGGATAATGCAGCATTAAATATAAAACATATGGGATGGTCACTGTTCGAACATTTTTCAACATAGGTCTGTTTCATTAAGACTGATCTGGGGGTCAAAATAGCTACAACAATATTATGGAGTAGGACACCAAATATGTGTGGAATTCGCGTCCTTTATAACCATTGTGATTGTCATTATCATTGTTATCGTTATGATCTGAGTGTAAACTTGGATACGAGTGTATACGTGTTCATTTGTTTCTTTATGTGTGTGTGAATGTGTGTATGTATAAGTGTGTGTGCGAGTGTGCGTTTGTTTATGTATTTCCATGGATTAATGAGATTAAGTCGTTAAAAGTCTGTATCAGAAAGAGCGGCTGTGAGTCGAACTTATTATCTATCTATCTATCTATCTATCTATCTATCTATCTATCTATCTATCTATCTATCTATCTATCTATCTATCTAACCAACTAAATAGCCAATCGTTAGCGGTTTTGTCCTGTAAATGCAGGCACAGTAAGGTCGAAGAGTTAAGAAGTTCGTTTTGTAATTATGAAGTCCGGATTTCGATTCAGCTGCGTGGCATCTTAGCTGAGTGTCATTTTCTGTAGTCTAGGGTTGACTCAACCTATGAGTGAAACTGACAAGTCGTAAACTGTGTAGAAACCTGTTGGCTGGGTTGCACCTGTAATTCAAAGTTCCAAACTTGTCCCATTATGCTACACTGATTCTTCCCGAGACTCACACTGCTACATTCATATTAAGAGTACATCTAACACTGTGGGATACTCACCCAATAACAGGCTAATTCAAGGACAGGTATGGTAGTTTAGCTAATCGAACAACTGAAGATTCGTTGTTGGTAATTCTGACCGAAATTCCTTCATATCATGTCCATAGAATTAAGTAAATCATACACACAGACTTACGTATTATTTTTAATCATCAGAAAGTTTAAAATAATAATAAAATAAATGCTCAAATGCGTTGTTGAGTTTAATCCTGTTTTTTTTTTAATACACACACGCGCACACACAAACATACATACAAACACACAAGCACACACACAAATGTGTGCGCATTTATGTGTGTATAAGTTTTTATTGAAGTAATTCTGGAAGTTTGTCTACGACTTGAATTTCAGGCTATTGCGATCTTTAGGTGGGAATCTTACACACATACACACACACACACACACACACACACACACACACACACACACACACACACGAATACAAACATGCGAGCGCACATAGATACACACGTGTGTGTGTGTGTATAAACATGTACATTTTTATGTATATATATATATATATATATATATATATATATATATATATATATGTGTAGGTGTATGTATATATATGTATATATATGTATATATATTTTTATATATACATACAGGTGTATATATATATATATATATATATATATATATATATATATATATATATATATATATAGGCGCAGGCGTGGCTGTGTGGTAATAAGCTTACTTAATATCCACATGGTTCCCGGTTTAGTCTCACTGCATGGCACCTTGGGCAAGTGTCTTGCACTGTAGCCGTATGAGTGGATTTGGTAAACGGAAACTGTCCGTGTGTCTGTGTTTGTCTCCCATCATCTCTTGACAACCGATGTTGGTGTGTTTACGACCCCGTAACATTGCAGTTCGGCAAAAGAGGCTTACAAAGAATAAGTTCTGGGGTTGATTTCTTCGATTAAAACTCTTTAAGGCCGTTCTCCAGCATGGCCGCAGTCAAATGACTGAAAGAAGTAAAAGAATAAAAGAATATACAAACATACATACATGCATACATACATACATACATACATACATACACACGAACATTCACGCACACATTTTTTCCTTCTTTTTCTCCAGGCACTGGGTATCACATGACAAGCGTTCTTATCGCAACTCCTGTCAGAATTCTTCTGAGGATTGTGTTAAGATTATTTTCAGGCTTTCAAAATATTTTTTTTGTTTTTCATTTCACAAATACGAATTCTCAGATATGAGGAAACTTAGCTACAATTTGTCGCACGAGTGATCACGTAAACCTATGTGTTGATACGGATTGTATCGTTCCTTTTGCTCCTTTTTAATGCAGAGGGAATCTAGTTGCTATTTCAATAGCACGAGTAATGCATGATATTACCTATATGATACGCTACAGTATTATAGCGTATCATACAGGCAATTGTTGTTGGGACGCTTTGACAAATAAATAGTTTTCAAATTTCGGTACAACACCAGCAGTTTCGGGGTGGGGGCAACTCCATTACGATGAACCAGTTTTCAGTTGGCACATATTTTATAGACCCTAAAAGGATAAGTCGACCCCGGCAGCATTTGGACTCAGAACGTAAACTTGGAAGAAATGCCGCTAAGCCTTTCCCACCGTGGTGACGATTTTGCCAGCCTCACAGATCATAAATATTGGTTTCAAAATTTAGTACAAGGCCAGCAATTTCGAGTTACGGGTGAAGTCGATTATATCGAACCCACGTATTTTATTGCTAATTTGTTTTATTGATCCCGGATAGATGAATAACAAAGATGAGCTCGTCGAGATTTAAGCACAAACGTTTAAATGTTATATTATGGTGATTCCGCGCCCAAACAGAGAACTAACATTCAACTACATTGAAGTTATTGACAGTGATACATGACAAGAAATTTCAGATGTACCAAAGCTGATCAGTAACAGAATTTTGGAACAGCATTGTGAAAGGAGATCTGGTTTTAGTATGACATATAATTAATTAATTAAGATGTGGACCTGAACGTGATCGTTCAAATTGCTCGAAATAGCAGCAAAGCTACTTCCATTATCTATATTGATTAGAATAGTGGATTGGTGACTATATACCTTGCGGTATTTGTTCCGATGATTCTTTGTGATTTGCTTCATATCCTACTGAGATCATCTATATCTTTCATCGCTCCGCGGTTGATAAAAGAAAGGATTCGATATAATCGAAATAATCCTCCCTACCGAAATTTCGGGAATACTGTAAATACAAGAAACAAATATTAGGGGTCCTGAAAAGTAATGTTGATGAAATGCGACATTTGTTCGGATCAGCTTAAAACTTTTGGTAAATAACACCATTGTTAGCATTTTTCCCGCCTAGAAACCGTTGTTTTGATTTCTTAGGTTTTTTTTAGAAGAGAAAACTGTTTGGTGTACCCTTTCGACATCGTCTCTGCTTCTGAATGTCTTTCCACAGGTAAAGTATTCAAGTGACCCGAAAAAGTAAAAATCTGATAATGCTACGTCAGCTGATTAAGGAGGGTGAAGTAGAGCGTCTCAGTCAAATGAATATATCGTTTCTTGGGTTATATTCCATAAATGTGGCGCTGCATTATCATGTTGCAGGATGATTCAATTTCTGTTGACGAGAACTGGTTGCTTTTTGAGCATAACTTGAATGGCACGTTCAAGTTATAGAAAGTAATGTTCTGCAGTAATGGCTTTTAGTTCTGATAATCGGAAGTGAACAATACCCATTGTATTCTACGGAACAAAACCATCTTTGGAGTAGATCTAGTTTGGGGGTAGGATTTGGATTTTCAGGCATATACATGCAAGCGCATACACATTCAATTTTCAGGTACAAAGACACGCAAACAAGCCTGTACAGGTAAGCACAATAGCAATAAAGAAATATGAAGCACAATAGCACTTCATATTTCTTTACTGCTCACAAGGGGCTACACATAGAGGGGACAAACAAAGACAGACAAAGGGATTAAGTCGATTACATCGACCCCAGTGCATAACTGGTACTTAATTTATCGACCCCGAAAGAATGAAAGGCAAAGTCGACCTCGGCGGAATTTGAACTCAGAACGTAACGGCAGACGAAATACCGCTAAGCATTTCGCCCGGCGTGCTAACGTTTCTGCCAGCTCGCCGCCTTCTACAATAGCACTTCTACTATATACCACAATAGAACTTCTACCATATCAACATACATTAACACACATACACGCACTCACATATTTGAATATATATAAAGCAGATGAGAACATGAGATACATCTTTTGTTTACACGTCATACACACATGCATAATCACACATATACACATTCGTGAAACATTTAAACACTTATACACATGTATCACATATAGAATGCACCAACACAGATATCTTACTCCATAGTATGTATGTATGTATGTATGTATGTATGTATGTATGTGAATGTACAACCATAGATATACATACATGCATACATACATATATATATACAAATATATGTATATCTATATACATATATATATATAGATACATATATATATGTATATATATATATACATACACGCAGACAGACAGACAGACAGACACACACATATGTGTGTGTATATATATATATATATATATATGTGTGTGTGTGTGTGTGTGTGTGTGTGTGTTTATATATATATATATATATATATATATATACATGCACACAGAGAGTTTCAAATCACTGATCATGAGTCACCGTCTTCGATGGTCAGGACATGTAGCAAGAATGGAAGAGTCAAGTTTTATTCAATGAGTTCACTCCAGGAAAAAGACTTTGTGACGAAAGATACACGGACGAACACTGAAAGCCACTGGAGTTGAGGCTAAATCGTTTTGTAACACAAGCCCGAGACCGTACCAAGTGGCGGTGTTTCATCACCATCGGATCTAAAACTTCGAAGATACCAGATGAGAAAAGTAAGAGTTCAAGTGACAAGAGAGGAAGACTCAACAAAATAAACCTTATGCCGTCGACTCTTCTATGCAAGAATTAGTCTACAGAGTCATCAACGGCATCACCATAGAGGAAACGTTCATAAGGATCGAGATAAAGCCGCCGCCACCGCTGTCACCGATGACGACGATACATATATACACACACACATGTATATATGCATATATATATATATAATATCGCATGACTCAGTAGTTAGAGCATCGGGCTCACAATCATGTTCTTGAGCAAGGCACTCTATTTCATGTTGCTCCAGTTCAGTCAGCTGTAGAAATGAGTTGCGACGTCACTAGTGCCAAGAAGAAGAAGAAGAAGAAGAAGAAGAAGAAGAAGAAGAGTATTAGAGCACCGAAGGCCGGATATACAGAATAAGTTTTAGGCTTACAAAGAATAAGTCCTGGGATCGATTTCTTCAACTAAACCTATTAAGGCGGTGCTCCAGCATGGCTGCGGTCAAATGACTGAAACAAGTAAAAGGTTAGAAGAATAAAAGAATACGTGAAAAATATACTTTTTTACTGTTCGGCAGAAATTTATATAAATAACTCAAAGACCAATAGTTTCGTATATGGCATATAACTACATGAATTCACACACACATACTCATGTCAACTCTAGGTTTGGGTGTGCCCAGTTTTTGTATACCGATGTTTTTACACAGCAGCTACACGATTAAAACGCCTAAAACCATAAATATTTTGATTCACCATCACTCAAAAAAAAAAAAAAAAAAGGTGGTATCACTTATTTGAACCAACAAGTTGTTTGAAACGAAAGAAAAAAAACAGCAAAAGGAAACAAAGAAATTAATTAGAAAGGCGTTGCAAGAGGGACAACGCGCAAAACCCTATGGCGGCCACCAAATCAGACCGTGATGATTTGATGTTTACTGCAAGTCCCGCGTGCACGCGCTGTATAAGAGAGTGAACCAGAGTTGAGGCAGTATCATAGAGTATCAGTTCGTTCATACCGTTTGCATCGCAGGTTATGAAATATGAATATAGAGTGACAAATGGATAGATGAAGGAATAAATGTATTTATGTGAGGGTGAATGACCGAAGGATTAAAGATTAAAAGTAAAGACGATAAGAAGTTATCGAATGTGGTGCAAGGAAAAGACCCATCGCACGAGGACAGGAGAACGGAATTAAAGAAGGGGGGGAAGGAAAGAAAGAAGGGCAAGTGAATAAGTGAGGTTGAGAGTAAATTTATAAGTGATTAATGGACGAAGGATGAGTCGAGTAAGTGAAACAGAGATAGAAAGAAAAAGAGATATAGAAATATTCTTTTCTACTCTAGGCACAAGGCCCGAATTTTTTGGAGAGGGGGCCAGTCGATTAGATCAATCCCAATACGCAACTGGTACTTAATTTATCGACCCCGAAAGGATGCTAGGCTAAGTCGACCTCAATGGAATTTGGATTCAGAACGTAAAGACAGACGATATACCGCTAAGTATTGCGTCCGGTGTGCTCATGTTTCTGCCAGCTCGCTGTCTTAAAGACACAGAAATATTGAGAGACAAATTGAAAGAAGACAGAAAGAAACTTAAAAAGAAAAAAGAAAAACGTGAAGATAGAAAAATAGATAGAGAAAATGACAGAAAGAAAGTGTAATAAATTTTAAACGGTGCTAAAACATGCACATTCCTGTATGGTGTTACGTTGATGTTGTATCTGGCAACTGAAACACTTTGATCTTATTTAGAGGTGTCCGAATATAAAAAAAATAAAATAAATAAAATGAACAACCTCAACCGAAAATCAACCGTGGCCTATGAGAACTTTCTTTGTCGAATAATTCCTGTCAGTGCAATTGTAAAATATAATACGGATCACGTAGTTGTTAGGGTAAAACATAGATATACAAAATAACATGCAACAAATATTGAGCTGTGCAGTAAAAATTCACATTTTGTGCATATACATGTGTGTGTGTGTGTTATATTCAGCTATGTAAGTAATACTCGGCCATAACAACACCTTCAATCGACAAGTGAGTAGCTGAAAGAATGAATTTACTTTATTCAATCTCATAAGCAGCATGGTCGCAGTGAAATGAACGAAACAAGCAAAAGAATAAAAGAATATTTTGTGTATTGTAGAAGTATAATCAATTTATTGCAGCTAAATTTTAACAAAATCTTATATCGACCCCCAAGGGCCATACGCATTCTGGTCGAGGACCACTTTTTTAGAATTTCATTCAGCACTTTGTATGAAATCTTGTTGCAAATGTCTGCTTTGTTGTTTGTCATGTGAATCACGATCAAGCA
The DNA here is from genome assembly GCF_046866305.1 of Octopus bimaculoides. Taxonomy (NCBI): domain Eukaryota; kingdom Metazoa; phylum Mollusca; class Cephalopoda; order Octopoda; family Octopodidae; genus Octopus; species Octopus bimaculoides. Next base: position 65,421,631 of record NC_142934.1, on the reverse strand, counting down.
AATTTATAACAGTCAATCCTGTTGCGACCATTCCTGTTTTTTTTTTTTTTGGTAGTAAGACTACTTAAATGTGACCGTCCACGTTTCTAGCGGTCAGGCTCCATCGCTGCGCGCATGCATACGCGTGTGTGTGTGTTTGTGTGTGTGTGTGTGTGTGTGCGTGCGTGTGTATGTGTGTGTGAGTGTGTGTCCATATGTGCGTTGGGAGAAATATATTTTAAGACATGTTATTTTCTCCTCCTTTGTCGCTCTAATATCTCTCATCTCATTTCCTCATCCATCTTGGCGAAATAACTCTTCCGGATGTTAACCAGTTAAGACAGAATCACCAGATGTAATAACTTCTCCAGTTGATAGATTTAATTAATTTTCTTCCTCCTCACCTCTTTTTGACTTCTTTCTTTCTTTCTTTCTTTCCATCATTATCATCATCAGCGTCTACTACTACTACTACTACTACTACTACTACTACTACTACTACTACTACTACCACCACCATCACTCTTGCCGCTGTTGCAGCTGCTTCTGCTCCACCCGCTCCTCCTGTCCTCCCGCTCCTCCTGTCCAGCCGCTTCTTCCGCCCCTCCAACTATGCCCCTCCCGCGACCCCTCCCACTCTTTCCGCTCCTCCTCCCACTCTTTCCGCTCCTCCTCCTCCTCCTCCTCCTCCTCCTACTACTACTGCTGCCGTTGCTACTGCTGCTACTACTACTACTACTACTACTACTACTACTACTACTACTACTACTACTACTACTACTACTACTCCAGCTTCGTTTCGGTCATTTAAACTAATATTAAATAAAGACAGATATCATAAACACATTAAAATTACACGCATACGCACTCATACTTCCCTCCCTCCCTCCCTCCATCCATCCATCCATCCATGCGTACATACATAAATCCATACACATATCATAGAGGGGTCAGTGGCTGGATTTGGAAAGTGCACTGCCTGCTTGACGAAGACATCAACTTGAGCGGAGGACAGCTATGCTGAAATGCGTGACGGCAGGTGAAGCTATGCTGGCTGGAGGTTGTGATAGGGGCATGTGCTGAAAAGACATATGAAGAACTCCGGCATACCCTCACTCCGCCATAGACGTGGGATAAGAAAACCCTGCGGCACGATGAATATATATATATATATATATATATATATATATATATATATATATATATATATATATATATATATATATATATATATTACAGTTCTATATTTAAGAGATGAGGAATTATGTACATTATTTACTTTATTTACATTTGACGGATATTTGTCCTCATCTTGTTTGTTGTTAACACAACGTTTCGGCTGTTGTTAGCACAACGTTTCGGCTTTCATCAGGTGTCTTGGGGAATAAGAACCCAGGTTCGAAATTTCCCCAAGACACCCGATGAAGGCTGGAGGGTATATCAGCCGAAACGTTGTGTTAAGAACAAACAAGATGAGGACAAATATCCGTCACATGTAAATAATATAAATAATATATATATATATATATATATATATATATATATATATATATATATATATATATATATATATATATATATCTTTTATCTTTTACTTGTTTTACTCAGTAGACTACGGCCATACTGGGGCTCCCCCTTGAGGAATTTTTAGTCCAATGAATCGACCCCCAGAACTATTTTTTTTTCTTTTTAAAGCCTGGTACTTATTCGAAATGGAGACATAAAATATCAAGTTTAGCCCGGACACCCAGTATTCTGCTTTAGAAGTGTATTAATTTGCACCTGCATTTGTTAAATAAAATCATGTTCGTTACTTTTTTTCATTTTATTTTCATCCTATGAATATTACACTGAATACATGGTACACTATAATATCTTTTTTAGAATTTTATGTGAGCTAATAAATAACACACAAACGCTGCTTTAGAAGTGCATTAATTTGAGTCCGTTAAGTACAATTTAATTCTTCCGTTGTCTATTTTATACTTTAAGTATACATTTTACCAGTCTTCAGAAAACCGGAAAATACAGAAATCGGGTCCACTTCCGTATATTTGGTCCGGTACTCCTAATAGCATAGAATCTCAGATGTATACTGTAGTCGGAATATTGAAACGTTGTATTGGTTATATTTTTCTGGTAGTCATTAGGAATTATTTATCAAGGTTGTCTTCCTTACGTCATCAACCATCTTGTTCGTTATATTAGTTCACGGACAAAACGTCTTAGCAGAATGATTTCATTATTTGCAAACGAGAGATGAACAGAACAAATTTAGGGATGGGTAAATCTGGATTGCAGATGTGGCGGGTGTCTGGGAAATATCGTCTGATTGATTCACCATGATAGACAACATAAGTCCAAGGGATGGGGCATAAATTCATACTGGACTGAACTACTGACAATCTTTGGAAGATGGTGTTAATTAATCATTATCAAAACAGCTTTCCCTAGTGAAATAAAAGTTCTTCAATGTTGATATGAAAATATTTACTCCTTACGGTTTACAACGTTTGAAATTTCGTTCAGTTTTTTTTTTTCCTGGATAATGGTCGTGGTGATTGTTGAAGTAAATTCTAAGAACGAATCTTAATCGCGACTTAAGTTTAATCCGTTAAAGAATCCTTAGAAGAATTAATTTTATTTTATTTTTAGATATGATTCCTTCGAATGGAAGTGGAAGTGTTCATGCGTAACTCAATGGAATTACTGTTGATCTTCTGGAAGGAAGTAGGGATAGTTTTCTATGGATTATTCCGCTCGGATTGCTTTAAAAGAAAAGCTTTCATTAAAAGTTGATATCAACAGAGGTATTAATTAATATTCATAAGTTCAAAAGTCTTAGAATATTCTTTATTTTATTTTAAATTGGAAATATGCGCCCTGTCGGTGTCACAGACATAGCCATACATTCAAGATGTTGTTTTCTATCGCGTGGTATCGGGTTCGATTTCACTATACGGCATCTTCAGCAAGCGAGCAAGCGTCTTCTTTTGTTGGATCAATGCCGTGTCTGTGGAATTTAGTAGGCAATAACTCAACAGAATTATGTGTATATGAGTATATGTGCGTACGTGTGTGTGTATGGGTGAGAGAGAGAGAGGGTGTGTGTGTGTGTGTGTGTGTGTGTATGTGTGTGTGTGTGCATATCTTGTTTATGCAAAAATATGTTTATGTTTATTCCTTGTTTATGTAAAAAAAAAAAGAACTAAAATTAGAGATTCAATAATTAGAGATCAATGAAAAAAGATCACTAGACTGTATTCAGTACTGAGGTTGCTAAATTTGACTAGAAATCCTTAAAGGATGTTAGACGGTCATTTCCAATCATTGGAACCAGACGGAAAATAACAGGAACGGCACAGCTGCTTGTGCCGATAAGGAGTTGGACAACAGTATGAGGAGTGGACAGTTTGTATCCCATCGGTATTGTGACATTGCGCTCTTGGATTAAGAATTTATCTTTTACAAATTTATTTTTAACAACAACAACAACAACAACAATAATCCTTTCTACTAAAGGCACAAGCACTGAAATTTTGCGGGGAGGAGATTAGTCGATTACATCGACCTCAGTGTTTCACTGGTACCTAATTTATCGACCCCCGAAAGGATGAAAGGCAAAGTCGACTTCAGTCGAATTTGAAATATAATAATAATAATAATAACAACAACAACAACAACAATAATAATAATGATAATAATAATAATAATAATAATAATAATAATAATAATAATAATAATAATAATAATCACATCGCACTCCTCTGGAACTTCACCATTCAAACTGACAGAAAGATAGATGCAAATAGGTCAGACATCATACTGAAAGACTTCAGACAAAAATCATGCCTCCTCATTGATATGACTGTCCCAATCGATATAAACGTATCTGTCAAGACCTACTAAAAACTGAGCAAATATAAAGATCTTGAAATAGAAATTAGCAAAATGTGGAATCTGAAGACGAAAACAATACCTATTGTCATAGGTGCCCTGGGAATGACAGCGAAACGGGCTGATTACTACCTAGCTCAGATACCAGGAAACCCCAAAATGGCTGAAGTTCAAAAGATAGTGCTCATGGGAACTGCCCATATCCTACGTAAAATACTGTCTATGTGATCTCAAATTTTAAAGCAAACAGATAATTTTCTTATGGTTTCTTAAACATTCACTAGAACAAAACTGTACAAATCCAAATATATGGTACCTTAGGCATAACACCTACATGAACTTCTAACTTGTTGTCTCTTAAGGTCTCTGGGTGAGACTTGGATCCAACTTGTACAAATGCAAAGCAAAAGTCAAACATAAAATAATAATAATATTAATAATAATAATAATAATTACGATAATAATGATAATGATAATGATGATGATGATGATGATGATGATGATGATGATGATGATGATGATGATGATGATGATGATGATGATAATAATGATAATAATAATAATAATAATAATAATAATAATAATAATAACAATAATAACAATAATAATAATAATAATAATAATAATAATAATAATAATAATAATAATAACAATAACAACAACAACAACGATAAAAATGCCCTGATGCAGTACCAGGCAGTGACTCACATGGCTTCTGATCTTAACTGATTGGAAGTTTTATCATGTACATTGTTTTGTCTTGGTATAAAAAGATGGGCTACAGCAAATATTCTGCTCAAGACTACAGATTTGCTTGTCAGTTGTTTGACCGTAACCAGTTGAGTGGAAGTAGCGGGAGAGCATCATTGCCATGTGTTGAGAGGAATTCTTTGAGGTTTGGATAATTCACCTTTGGGAACATGGGTGTTTCGTTCATCATCCTCAAACAACCCTTATTCAGGGACCTTTTGAGCAAGCTGGGCTACTCGACCTGAAGAAAATTCTAACTGGGCCCCACCTGCAAAGTCATGCACTGTTTATCTTGATATGAGATCACCATGTCACGCACATATGGTTGTGATGCATGTGCCTGGTATACCCTTATCAGACGGGTAGTCATGATGGGTATACTGGGTTTCATATATTTGTACCCCAGTGTCACTTTGATGGCATGCACCGCTCTCTCACTCAATAATAATAATAATAATGATAATAATAATAATTTTAAGCAGGAGCTATTACATGAGCAATCAACTTGTTTCGTATGGCAATCAAATATTCCTCAAATCACACTTTATCATCTTCAGAGAGAAAAAAAAAAAGAATTAGAAGGTCATTCTGGGTATATCTCCGCGATATACCCAGCCTGAAAAAAAAAAAAAAAGCAAAAGATTAATAATAGACACAGCTTGACAAAGCTTTCAACAAGAACAATAACGGCAGCATAAAATATGAATCAAAATGAATGCAACTGATATCATAAAAATTTACGATACAATTATGATAGAACGAAATACTTTGCTTATTACACTCTTGTTTATTGTCCCTCGTTTATTCCATACTTCTCACAATGCCTTCATATTTACTCTGTTTCTCTTGGCTTCTACCTAACTCTCCATAGCTCCCCTTCACTAAATTTATCATAATAATACTTTAATATGTTGCCAAGTGAGAGTCACTGATACTATAGGTTTATACACTTTAATATAAAGAAATAAAATCATATCATAAATGTTGACAATTATATTTAAATAAAGTAATCAGAGCAAACAAGATCAAAAGGACAAAATCCAGCTTGAAGTTTTGTATATCAGTTGTAGGTTTAGTTGCTTGTACTATTTTCTAGGTGTGTTCGATACAACCTTTCATTGTGGTGACCTCACCACTATCTCGACCTATGTCAGATTCAATTTTTAGAAGTCTGACCAACATCCGGTTACTACCACACCACTCCGTGTTTATTGTTTTCCGTTCATTCCCTCCCTCACATCCAGCTTTCATATACTAGTAGATCTCTTCATTGCGACTCTATATATTTTTCACTCCTCCTTCTCTGCCTTCAGTGAGACAAACAACACCCACTTTCTGTCCACTTTGTTAAAGAGAGAAAGGCCAGTCCAAAGGCTGTGTTTTTGCCGATTCTCTAATAATAAGAATAAGCCAAACCAGCATCGTCTTTCTATAGTCTCTGGTGAAGGATCCAGGTCAACAACATTTTCCTCTCTCTTTACTCTCTTTTAAAGCACCCGACCATTTTTCTCTCAGCTCTGGCAAAGAAGTTCGGTTAACAATATTTTTACATTTCTCTACTCTCCAATGAAAAGCGAGAGCCCAAAGTGCATGGTCTTTTTACCCCTCACTGTAATCTAACTTAACGATATTGTACAAGCCCTCCTTTAGATTGTTGCTCATGTTGTACATCATCTGTTACCCTATATACTTTATCTCATCATGCGCGCGCACAGACACACACTCACACACACACACACTCACACACACACTCACAAACACTCACACAAACACACACACACACACACACACACACACACACACACACACACACACACACACACACACACACGAATAGAAATTCAGGAGTTATGACAGGTGAACATATAGTTATCTATGTAAGCACGTGGCTTACATAGGATTAGATCCATTTCGCAATCTTCTTCATGTCGTATTAATTTCCTTATGGAAGAAATTATTCATACAGGTTTGTAATAATATACAATAAAATTGTATATTCACAAATTAATGCAAATAAAGAAAGCCAGCTCATCATATCACCGGAACATCATGCATACACCAACACTTCAACTAATTAGTTATGAATATATATACTATTTTCTTGAAGCCATTATTATAACAGCTGTCTGATGAACGATGACGTGAAACATAGACTAAGAGTTAGCAAAGTTTTTTCTATCTTCAATAAAATAGTATTTGAGTTTACCGTTGGTATTCAAGTACTATTTTTCTTCTACCTTGTTTTGCAACTGTGTGGTCACGTGTGTCTATCTATCTATCTTAGGCTTTTCTTTCCACGGCCAAACCTAAACTGTCCTCCCCTCCTTTTACACGAGAACATTACTGTGTGATACACGATCCCTATTGATCGCCCTTTTTTTTTTTTTGATCCCTTTTGATCGAACTACCCCCTTTTCCTTCCTACGATCCCTTTTGATCGCCCCCCCCTTTTTTTTTCCTTCCCCTCCCAAAAAGAAAAGCTCTACATTGTATTTGTCCCATCT
>NC_142934.1:65399501-65409501 GCF_046866305.1 Octopus bimaculoides | reverse complement strand
TTTGAAGTTAATGGACTCTAGCTGGTGCCGTCTGTAACAAATGGTCGCCAAAATACCGCTAAAACCTGCGTCAAAGTGTTTTACTAAGAGCAGTTATGGATTATGAAATAATTTGTTTTATAAAGAAACTGTTCCGTTTTCTTTTTAGCGAAAATATAATCCCGAAGCTTACATTCTCCATTTTGTCTCTCCCGCTTTCTCTCTATTCCTCCCTCTCCCTCTTTCTCTATTCCTCCTTCTTTCTCTCTCTCTTTTCTCCCTCTTTCCTTCTCTTTCCCTATCTCTTTTCCTGAAAGAAACATGCAATGGCTAAGTGCATTATGCAGCTGTCTAATTCCTCTCTCGCTACATTGTCTTGTTTTCATGTCATGAAATGATATTTAGCGTATTATATATCGAGACCTATATAAAAATACCTCATCCTGCCAATATCTATAGACATATAGTAAAATCCTTTGATATGTAATATATTTCAAATCAATAATCGGGAAGAAACAATCGAATTAATAATAATTCTTTATAATTAGCCATAAGATCAACTATTGAGTGTGGGTAGTCGAATACGTCGTTCTGAGTACTTGACAGTCATTTTATTTTATCATCCTTGAAAAGATGACAGTAAAGTTGATCTCAGTGAAATATGAATCCAAGACGAAAGAGGTGGAATACTGCAGTATATATATATATATATATATATATATATATATATATATATACTGGTTCTATATATATATGTATATGTATATACATATATACATATATACATACATATATATATATATATATATATATATATATATATATATATATATATATATATATATATATATATATATATATATATATATATATATATATATATATATATATATATATATATATATATATATATGTATATATATATATATATATATATATATATATATATATAATATTAGGGACAAAATCCAAAATTACAGGTAAAAAACTCAATTAAAATCAATTTATAAAAAATTAAAATTAAATTGAGCCTTATAGATAAAGTATATATAAAATATATAGTTTTAGGGAAAATAACCAATTTTCAAGAACTCATCGTTGAAAATCCACTACGTGTAATCTTTTTATTATATTTATCTTATGATATTTACTTTACTTTATATTATACTTATTTATTGTGCTTTTAATTATTAATTTTTCTATATGTGATAGCGGATTTTCATCGATGAGTTCTTGAAAATTGGTTATTTTCCCTAAAACTATATATTTTATATATATATATATATATATATATATATATATATATATATATATATATATATATATATATATATATACATATATATATATAATACAAAGAATATATATACATGTATACACACATATATGTACATACTTACATCTACATGTGTATATATATGCATATCAGGGTACAGGACGTTAGAACAATGAACTACAGACAACGGAACGAACACATAGGAAAACGGAAAGCCACTTGGAATATTCCTTCATCAGCTGTCTCTATTCTAACTAGACGTTTCGAAGATAAGACAGAACGTACTCTAGAATAGTCTCTTCCTGAGTAGTGGATCAACCCACTACACAGATGATTCCAAGGTGGCAAACACAAACCAAGACAGGAAAAATTGGACAGTGAAAACATATATATATATATATATATATATATATATATATATATATATATATTTATATATATGAATAAATATAGTAACGTAGCTGTGTGATAAGAAGCTTGCTCCCAACCAGATGGTTCGAGGTTCAGTTCCACTGCGTGGCTCCTTAGGCAGATGGCTTCTACTATAGCTTCGGATCGACCAAATCTTATGCGTGTGTGTGTGAGTCTGTGTTTGTGTCTGTATTTGTCACCCCACCACCGCTTGACAACCGGTGCTGTAACTTGGCAGTTCCGCAAAATGGACCGATAAAAGAAGTAGTTAGATTTAATACATAAGTACTGGGATTGATTCATTCGACTAAAAATACTTTAAGGTGGTACCCCAGCACGGCAGCAGTCTAATGACTGAAACAAGTAAAAGATAAAAGATACATATATATATACTCACAAACACTCACTCAATAACATTCTGTAGAATATCATTGTTATTCTATTTTTACAAAGAAATGGTCGACATCAATTTTGAAATTCCTGTTTCGTTCCCTGAAGATGACATAGCAGAAGCTTCGAATTCACTGTCAGCCATTGCCACACATATACCCCCCCCACACACATACCCCCCCACACATACACATATATACACCACGGGCTTCTTTCAGTTTCCGTCTACCAAATCCATTCATAACGCTTTGGCCGAACTGCAGCTATACTGGAAGATACTCGCACAAAGTGCCATATACATACATACATACATACATGCATACATACATACATACACACATACATACATACATACATACATGCATGCATACATACATACATGCATACATACATGCATATAGATATATATGAGAACGTGAGAGAAAAATATATCTATATATATAAAAATGAGAATGTGTGTGTGTCTGTCTGTCTGTGTGTGTGTTTCCCTAAAACTCGAGAACTACACAACCAATTTCATTCAAATTTTACACGTGCCTTACTTAGGGTCCCGGTTGTGTTTTAGTCAAAAAAAATGTTTAACTTCTTGCATAGTTCGAGCCCACAGCAACATAATATCTCCTCCACTATTTAAGTATTACGTGTCAAAAGTGAAACAAAAACACTCATGTCAAATACTTTCACTTTAAAAATGAAACTATTCCACTAACTGAAACAATCACATTTCGATACTATAATGACAGATACTTTCACTTTAATGGTTTCAGAGAGAGAGAGAGAGATGTATATGTATACATATAGATGTATATGTACACGTATATGTACACGTATATGTACACGTATATGTATAGATATATATAGAGATATAGATCTATATGCATACATGTATATGTATACATATGTGTAGATGTATATATAGATGTACATGTAATATGTACACATATATACACATATATACATGCATACAGATATCTATACATATATACACTCACACACATACACATACACACAAACGCACACATTAGTCATTTGTTTTTTTATCCAAAACTACGTAAAAAGTACTGAATGGATCTTTATGAAATTTAGAAATTATATTCAATGCATAACAGCCATAACCGCCATGAAAATTCATATATTTTTGATGTTGATGGAATTTTAACCATACAGATTACAAACAAATAAAGTAATATTTCTAAAATGTCTTCTTAGAAGTCACAAAGACCCCTTCATGGGGACTTCACACCAACAATTTACTCATTTTTCCTAAGCAAAGACGAATACAGTTGTACTATTGGAACCTATAGGGTCACCCGAACATAACAGGTGAGCATTATTTGTAATTCAACGGTACAACAGTGTAAGACTATCTTTTCAGATATACTTACATTGTGATTTCTGCAATGTGGTGCATAGATTGTCAAGAAAATGAGACGCATCTTTGCCTCCACTTTTTATTATCACTGGGTCACACATAGTCCCCAGTTGGTAACATTGATTTCAAGGCCTTCCCAGATGAGTGACTGGTTGTTCTAAGACATTTATTGATTGTAAATTTTGTCTGCACAGTTACCTATCGGTATAGTGGTCATTTGCAAACTCCAGAGGCGACACTTTCATTTCCCTTTACTCCAAACGTCACACGTTCTTATTTCAATTGGGTCATGCCCTTCCAATTGCTATAGATCCGTAATGCATCTTACAGCTGTGCCTGTCACCTGTATGGTGAGGAATCCTACATTGGGGAGTAATAACGACTACGCTCAGGTAACCGACTGATTATCGTGATCATTCGTCTTTTGGTTTCCTGTAGCTTTACTCTCTTTTACAAACCCAGTGAACATATATATATTTCCTATTTCAAAGAAATTCAAACAATACATATTACACCCAAGTTAAAAACATTCCCAACAATTCAACTTCTCTGCTTGACATTAACACACCCACCCCAATAGGGGCCTTAACTTCTACATTTTTCAGCTCCAAGAGCTCTGAAATTTTGGAATATGTGCATAAAGATTAATAGTATGGGATACATGTCTCATGATTAGAATTTTTTTAGGGTGTGTAAAGAGGGAAAGAACCCTCATGTGCAATTTTGATGAAATTCGAATCATATCTATTCCAGTTCCTTACAGGAAATATAAGAAAAAAGTCTCATCCTGAAATTGCATGTAACACGGGCAACGCCGGGTATCTCTGCTAGTAGATTATAAAGATGAGAGCGTGAAGACGTAAATACGTAAGTTAAAAGACAAAGTACGAAAGAGTGTAAGAAAGAGAGAGGGACAGAGAGAGAGAGAGAGAGAGAGAGAGAGAGAGAGAGAGAGAGAGAGAGAGAGAGAGAGGAGGTTTTATATATATATATATATAATACACACACACACACATATATAATACATACATACATACATACATACATACATATATATATATATATATATATATATATATATATAAAATCTGGTAATTAATCATATATTAATTAATATCGATTAATTATCAGGAGGCCAGCACATCTAAAGAATCAAAGAGATTCAGAAATAGTATCTGCAAGGTACATTTAAAAAAAATAACGTTGACCACTAACGTGGACAATTAATGCGCACATCTAAAGAATCAAAGAGATTCAGAAATAGTATCTGCAAGGTACATTTAAAAAAAATAACGTTGACCACTAACGTGGACAATTAATGCGCTAGAAATAGATTACATCTTGTGTCTATTAAGACCTAAATTGTTCTCAACATGAAATATAGCAGCATACCAAAACGTGAGCGGGCAAGACATTTAAAATCACCTAAAAAAGCATTCTTAAACAGGAACCGGTTTCGGATTTAACAAATCTTACCATTTGTCTATTCCTCTTCAGCCTGATTTGTAATGTAATGTAATGTAATGTAATGTAATGTAATATATATATATATATATATATATATATATATATATATACATATGTATATATATATATATATATATATATATATATATATATATATATATATATATATATATATATATATATATATATATTATTACAATTAAAAGGGTAAAGGATTATCAATTTATTAATAAATTAATAATTAATAATTTTTACCAAGCCCCTCGGTATGTAAGCACCATTATCGGTGTGGAACTTATTTAAAAGTTCTTATACATTTATAAACAAAATTAAGGGATCAGCAACAGGTTGCTTCACCACATACCCAAGTTCATATATATATAAAGTTATATATATATAAAGAGAGAGAGAGAAATAAAAGGTAAGAAAAACAGGAGTATCGGAGCAATGTCCTAGAAATGCTCTTTAATCAACAGATTTTTTTCTGTTTCAATTATTTTTTACCTTCTCTAATTCTCTGTTTCTTTTTTTAAAAAAATCCTTTGCCTTCAATGTTTCCATAAATCATTTTACAAACGCACAGTGTCATTAGCAGTTTAATAATTTTGTGAAAGCTAGGGCATTAACCGTGAATCACAGGTAGACGAAGCCACCTCAAGAATGTCGAGCAGATATTTCTATTTGTTTTTTTTAACGTAAAATGTCTTGAATGCTCTTGAGCGTTTACGACGAAATCCTCCTCCTCCTCCTCCCCACCACTACCACCACAACCGCCGCCGCCGCCGCCACCGCCACCACCGCCGCCACCGCCACCGCCGCCGCCACCGCCGCCACCACCACCACCACCACCACCACCACCACATCATCATCATCATCATCATCATCATCATCATCATCATCATCATCATCATCATCAGTGACACTGGGGTAAAATATAACATGCCCCATGCACCTATCGTCTGATAATTACAATCACATGTGTGCATCACAATCACATGTGCGCATCACTGTGATCTCATATCAAGATAAACAGCTCATTTAGGGGAATACTTAAAATTTTCTTTAGGTTGAGTAGCCCATCTCGCACAAAAGGTCCCTGAATGAGGTTTGTTTAAGGATGATGAATGAAACACCCATGTTTCCAGAGGTGAATTATTCCAACCCCAAAGAATTCCTCTCAACATATGACTATGATGCTCCCCCAATACTCCTGCTCGTTATCAGAGATGCACATATTGTCAGCCACTAAGGGACATGCTCAGCTGACAAACAAATATCTGGTACTAAACAGAATATTTGCAGGAGCCCATTTTTATAGCAAGACAAAACATATGTATGTATGTATGTATGTATGTATGTATGTGTGTGTGTGTATGTATGTGTATATATATACTCTTTACTCTTACTCTTTTACTTGTTTCAGTCATTTGACTGCGGCCATGCTGGAGCACCGCCTTTAGTCGAGCAAATCCACCTCCAGGACTTATTCTTTGTAAACCTAGTACTTATTCTATCGGTCTCTTTTGCCGAACCGCTAAGTTACGGGGACGTAAACACACCAGCATCGGTTGTCAAGCGATGTTGGGGGGACAAACACAGACACACAAACATATACACACAGATGCATATATATACATATATATATATATATATATATATATATATATACAAATATACGACGGGCTTCTTTCAGTTTCCATCTACCAAATCCACTCACAAGGCTTTGGTGAGTCCGAGGCTATAGTAGAAGACAGAAGGTGCCAGGCAGTGGGACTGAACCCGGAGCCATGTGGTTCGTTATCAAGCTACTTACCACACAGCCACTCCTACGCCTATGTATATGTATATTATATATATATACATATATTTATGTGTGTATATATATGCTTGTGTGTGAGTGTGTATACACACATACACAAACACTCATACACTCACTCTTACACATTCACACAAACACATACACACGCGCGCTGTACGGGATGATGATAATGATGATGACGATGATACGAATGAACAACGATGACGACGCTCTTATAAATGCGACAAACTAATCTACGCCGCCGTCTACAATATCAAAACTACCACCACCACCACCACCACCGCCACAACCGACATCAACACCAGCATCACCACCACCAACGCCACCAATAACATCACAACCTTCGCTCTTACTATTACCAACATCTTCTTCAACTTCCCCATTACCACCATCATGCCCTCCACCACTACCATCACCATCACCGTCACAGTTACTGCCGCCACCTCCATTACCTTACTACGTTCACCTTAATTTCAGCGCCTCCACCTTCGCAACCACCGCTGCCGCCGACACCAAACTTTTTCTGTTTGCGACATAGATTTGTTTGGAGAGGTGGTCGTTAAAAGCAGGCATGTTTGCAATGACAATGGAAAATGAAAACAGAATTGAAATCTCGTAGCAACATTGAGCTAACATTCCACTTCCCTTCGTACCTAAGATCAGTTACCTCAATACTGAGCCAACAAGAGGGAGCCTTTATGTGGCAGACTCGCTAGCTAAAAATAACAGTCGAATCGAGACGCTGCCAAAGTGGTCTGTATTGGCCCATTGAAGCTGTCACTGTGACCATCCAAGGAGACGATAGACTTTAAATATTTCAATTATATATCAATAGAATATGACTGAACTTTTATTGTCCTGTGTCAATATTCGTTAAGCATTTTCATTAAATTTTGTTTTAAATATCTTGCTAAAAAGTGATAATGACGCGAAAAAGAAAATAAAAACCAAGGGTTATTGCTTTGAAGTCAAGAAATATTTCTTAATCATATTTTATAATTTTATCTTAGAAATTTATGATGAATCATCGAGAACATCAGATGGTACAAAGAACTGCATACGTACACGCATCAGCACGCAGCCTCTCACCTCATAGCTATTTGTCGCATGCGCCTGCACAGACATGTTCTCTGTCTCCCGCTAGATAATTTTATCAGGGCTTTACTCTCATCCGACGCAGCAGCTGTGGGCTGCAAGAGGCCTCGTGGCAGGCATCGCACCAGAAGGCTGCATGTGGTTGAGGAAGGTCTCTAGAGGCTCGACGCCACTTTGGAGATTGTAGAGGGACTGGCACGGGACCGGCGGCGATGGAGAGTACTGTTGGATCTGGTCGGCTCTACGCGTGATGACGTCTCTGGGGCCACTAACCTGGGATAATCTCTGGTCCATCAAGCAAGAGCGTGAAGCAAAACGAGCGAAAATGATGAGGGTCGATAAATTGTCAATGGTTCTATAAAGGAGTCAATGATATAAGACGTTTGTCGACTCCTGGCTTAATCTCTCTTTCAAAAACCATCGATATTGTCTTTAAGGAATAAAGATATTTGAGAAACGTAGTTCTACGTGTGTGTAAGATATTTGGTGTTCATGTTGAATAACCTTTGATTATAGATTGATCATGGGCTACACAACAACAGCGACGACGACGATGACAACGACGATGACGACAACAACTGCAACAATAGTGACTCTAATCTGCTCGACATGAATTTTATCAGACGTGAAATGTGTTCCAACTGTATTGAGTATTAGATTTGAAACTAGTGATGTTTTTGTTCTCAATTTCTACTTCATGTACCATATAATCGTGAACGCCCTCTGGTGATACCGACACCTTTGACTACTACTAAGGGAGAAAATAGAGCTAGTTTATCGTTGATTTTCTTCGGGTGTTTTATTTTACAAGACATCATCTTGTCATCTAGATAAGACAAGTTTATTACTCTTTCATGGGTTCACAGTAAATCCGGTTTCCCAGATCAAATCCTAGTAATTCCAGCTATTAAACTAATCATGGATACTGGAATTTTATCAACCTCGGAAGGATGAAAAGTAAAGTTGATTTCAGGGGGATTTGAACACGGAACGTAAAGAGGTGTAACGAATATGCACGACATTTTGTCCGGCGCTTTAACCAGTTCGCTGCCGTCGTTCTTTCTAATATTGCGGGAAATAATGCAAGTCAGTGGAGATAGAATAGCTATCATTTGCTTTAACAGGATTCATTGGAGGTCTCCCTGTCAGTACGACAAGGGACCAAAGCATTAATACAGGGTATCAAGGCAATTAGCCGACATAACCAACAAACAGCTTTATCAAAATCTGCCCAAAGCGACTGAAAGTATTCAGCAAAGAATTAGAATTGCTGGTCATTGCGTCAGGAACCCAGAAGGAAGCGTATGTCAACTGGTCATATGACAATGAGTTGAAGGAAGAACCAACAGGGGGATAAAACGTTTAACCTATGTGGACAACTTGCTCCAGGACAGTCGAATGACAAATGCTCACGAATTAAGAACATGCACGGGGTACCGTGAACGATGGCGTGGTCGTGTGAAATCATTGAAACGTCCAAACTAAAATTGACTAATTTATTGTCCTCCTGGTGGACGCTATCCTTTCTCACTTTGCCTGCTGAAAAAACCCGAAGACCAAGCTTCTGCGTATTAAATATCTTGTCTATAATACAGCTCAACGTTGAAGGGCAAGGTAGATATAACGAAGAGAATATGACAAAGTGAATACTTTTAACACAATCATCAACTTGTAGACCGCCAATACCAAGTCCGTTAATGACACTTATCTGCCGTTCGGAGAATTTTTGAAATGAAGAGACTCAACCAGGAATAGAACCCTTGTTGTAAGTATGGTTCACAAAAATCTTTCGTTCTTTTTGCCACTTACAATACAAAAGTGATTTATTAAACATCAGAATAAAACGAAAATGAGAAAAGACCTCCTAAAATCATAAAAAAATACATGAATGATAAGTCAGACAGAAATGCAATAAGAAAAAAAAAAGAAGGAAAGAGAAAAAAGAAATTGGGAGAAGCCATCAGAGATTTAAAGAACCAAATAAAATCAAGTTTTTGACAAACATTTAGAGAGTTATTTTGATGCTCTGAGACAAAAGAAGCAAATTATTTTTCTTACGACTGTACAGATAGAATCTGCCGCTTGTTTGATTCTGTTGGTCATTTGCCGATCAAATCGAGTAAATAAACAATATACATGAGCGTGTGTATGCGAGCACACACACACACACACACACACACACACACACACA
>NC_142934.1:65392001-65394501 GCF_046866305.1 Octopus bimaculoides | reverse complement strand
GTTTGCAATTTAATACAGTACAATTTCGTTTCAATAATGAAGAAGAGGCGAAATTGTATAGTATGGAAGCCTTACAAAATGATGAACTAATCATGGTCCCATACTACATGGGACAGAGAGTGAGTAGAATAAAAATAAATAATGTCCCTCCGGAAATTGAGTCCAAGTGGATTACTTCGGCGATATGTTTTCATTTGAAAACAATAAATGTGTTAGAAACCACTGTTGTTCATAATAACAGCTGGACCGGAAAAAGCATTGAAATTTTGATCCAGATGGATCAAGATTCACTGGAAAAGTTGCCGAATGTGATTCACTTGGAAAATGGACAAAGCCTCTATGTGGTGGCGGAGGGTAAAAAACCGCTTTGCTACCTCTGCGGAAGCCAAGAACACCTAATTTCAAAGTGCGTTTTGGCACAAAAAAAGAAACAAGAACAGTTACAACCAAAACAAAAAATAAATAAAAAACAACCTTTGCTACCAACACCACCAAACCCACAAGTGATCATCAACAAAGTAAACCAAACGACATCACCATCAACACCAAGAAAAGAAAAAACACCACCACAATCAACTCCAACACCAAAACCAATTAGGGAAACAACACCACCACCAACATCAAAAGATAGACCAACACCAATACCAAGAACAACAACGAAGAAAACAAACATCAACGAAGAAAAAACAAATGCAAAACCTAAATCCCCAACAACACACACACCACACAATACAGGCATAGAACCTGATGCCTTGCCCTTACCCCCCTCTGATCTGTCGGACTTTTCGTCAAACGATGACAGTCCAGTGGAATGGCAGATAGCCACAGGGGGTAAGAGAAAAAGATTAAAAAAGACAAAACCAAGCACAAGCAAAGCAGGGAGGTACACAAACCCTGAAAGCCCCTTACAAAACCAAACTAACACCAACACCAACACCACAAAAACGCATACAATGCTCTCGGCCATAAACACAAAAGACATAAAATTAATGGAGTATATTGCATATCACACAAACATATGTGAAGATGACATGAAAACAAACAATCATCCAAGAACAACACCACCAGAACATATAAAAATATTACATTTGACACCAACACAGCACCACACACTCAAATCCCTCTATCCAAATGCGGTAGGGGGTTTCCAAAAATACCTCTCTAAAAAATTATACAAAGACTTACTCATAGACACTTCTAAGGAGGAACAGTGTAAAACTGTCGAAATGAGTAAGTAACCTTCTCTCTCGACTCTTTACACTTTTCGACTAAATTATGCTTAAAATAGGTTGTGTAAATGTACGTGGCTTGGCGTCAGCTTGGAAGCAAGGATATCTTCTAAATGACATCAGGTCACAGAACATAGAAATAATAGCTATCAGTGAAACCAGACTCAGTAACCCGCGGACCCTCAAGTCCATGTTTGGCGGACAATTCGACATTTATTTTTCTCCCTGTCTGCCAAACATGGGTGGTGGTGGTACCGCGGTGCTTTTTCGGAAGAGTCTGAACCTAAAAGTAAGGCCAATATTCCTAGACCCGGAGGGTAGGCTGGTTGTCGTGGACGTCGATGGTACAAACGGATGTGCTTTCCGTCTGATGGCAGTGTATGCACCGTCCTTAACGGGTCGGGCGGATTTCTTTAGACGTCTAGAGTTTTTCCTGGGAACGTCAAGACCTTTACTATTAGTAGGGGACTGGAACGCTACCTTGGACACGCATCTAGACTATGTGGGAATGGATAGGAGTAGAAGGGGATGTAAGTGCCTTAAAGACCTGCTCAGACGTTTCCATTTGTCTGACAGGTTCCGACTCGACTATCCGAACGTGCCAACGTGGACTTGGACAAACCGCGTCGGATCGTCGAGATCGTATCTAGATAGAGTTCTATGTAGGACAGCGGATAGAGTTAGTGTAGGATGTCCACAATTTAAAATAGTCAGCTACACGGATCACAAATTTGTGACGTGTACGCTCGACTTAGATAAAACACATAGGCAGGGTCCCGGTTACTGGAAACTGAACGCTTCGCTCTTAGCGCGGCAAGTTTACAGGAACCGGATTAACGAATTAATTAAGAGGGCGTTAACAGGAGCCATCGTTAACAACCGATGGTGGTTTGCTCTGAAAATAGCAATTAAATCGGAATCTATTAGGTTTAGTAAAGAACTAGCGATAGATCGAAATAGAATAGAGGGAGACTTAGTCAAGAAACTAGAAGAGGCACTTACAACTGGCAGCGCAACCAACGTTTTGGCAGCGAGGATGGCCCTCGACCAACACCTCAACGCCAAACACGAAGGTTGCGTCGTCAGAGCTAAAATGCGTGCCTTAAGGAACGAAGGGATCGAAGCTGCGCGAGAAGCCCGGGTGGCGGAGGCGCAACGCGGTGACAGAGCCACTATTCGGTCTCTAATTGATGAACAAGGATGCAGTTTACTCGAACCCGAAAGGATGTGTGGGGCCTTTCAACAGCACTTTGCTCGACTGTTTGGTGCGA
>NC_142934.1:65379501-65384501 GCF_046866305.1 Octopus bimaculoides | reverse complement strand
CAGTCAAATGACTGAAACAAATAAAAGAGTACCTGCGGCCAGTTCGAAAAATATTGGGTTCAAAGCTGAATGCCAGAAACATAATTTCGGCAATAAACTCGCGCGGTTTATCTTTCGATCTGGCCAATGAGTCAGTTTAATGAAGACGAAGCTAGTGTAAACATGGAAGTCAAGTCTCCGGTTTGGGGTTACTTTCCTCCCATTTTCTTTCCAGTCATACAACCCATAAGTCCGAGCCATGGACGCTGGTCTTCATTCTCTAACTAACCCACAATACCGCATTCAATGTGATACACAGTGCCCATCCCTGAAATACTTGGATTTGTGCTAATGCCAAATATAAGTTACAAACCAAAAAATAACAAAAGAAAACAAAATCGATTATTCCCCCCCCCCATTCTCAACCACCCAGCACAGTGGCAGCTACAGCAGCAGCAGCAGCAGCAGCAGCAGCAGTAGTAGTAGTAGTAGTAGTAGTAGGAATAGCTTAAAATCAAAATACAAAACACTCAGTTAATGCCAATGGAGAGCTTGATAATAAGGTTGTTGTTGTTGTTGTTGATGATGATGATGATGATGATGATGATGATGACGACGATGACGACGATGACGACGACGATGGTGATGATAAAGGTGAATTTTGATGATAAAAGTTTTGTTTCGAAAGGTGTGAACTTCATAAATACTTTGTCGCGTGACAGATAGGGGAAGAGACATCAACTGACCTATTTGTGACAAACGTATACACATACACATGCACAAGCACGCACACACGCAAACAAACACACACATACACATATGCACATATACACACATACAAGCACTAGTACACACGTATATGTACTTAGCCTTACATGCATAAGACGCATCACACATACGCACATACACACACATGTTAGAAGTAAATAGACACCACATAAAACATCGTTTTCTGTTTATTCTAACCTGTAAAAGGTTTATATTTCTTATTAATTGACTTTTTTATGTTTCAGATTCTATATGTGACTATTTAATCATGCCCTGTACAAAAGAAGCCTTGGAACTGTCTGAATTTCGAAGAGGCCGCATTGTGGGTCATTCTGAAGGTGGATGATTGCTGGTCTTCTACAAAACAACCATATCCCAACTTGTACCTTAGATGGGAACTTTCTAGGTGTGATCCCATGGTCGTTCATGACCGAAGGTGATTTTATTCTTTTCCCAAGTACTAATCAAATACTGGGCGATAGCAGCGACTAACTTTCCTCTGAAGATTGCTGAGCTTGTGCTAAATCATAGATATTATACCCGCAGGAATTCATATATATCTATATAACTGGCACTCCGTCGGTTACGACGACGAGAGTTCCAGCTGATCTGGTCAACGGAACAGCCAGCTCGTGCAATTAGCTCCACAGACACGCGTACCCTTAACGTAGTTCTCGGAGAGATTCAGTGTGACACTAATTGGGGCAATGCCGGACCTTTGAATTAACGAGCTAGTGGCTGACCACTCCACAGACACGTGAATCCTTAACGTAGTTCTCGGAGAGATTCAGTGTGACACTGATTGGGACAATGCCGGACCTTTGAATTAACGAGCTAGTGGTTGAGCACTCCACAGACACATGAATCCTTAACGTAGTTCTCGGAGAGATTCAGTGTGACACTGATTGGGACAATGCCGGACCTTTGAATTACAAATACAACTCATTTTTGTCATCTGAGTGGATTAGAACAACGTAAAATATCCAGGACACAACGCTTCGCCAGGAATCGAACTCCATGAAGGCGCGTGGCTTAGTGATTTGGGTAATCGACTCACGATTATATATCTATATAGCAATGATAGCACCAATGTGTACGGCTATGATAATGTAAGCTTGAGTTTTTACTTATATATATATAAATATATATATATATATATATCTGTAGAGGTAGCTTTGAATAAAAACACATCCAGATCATAAAGGTGCAGTTTATTGCAAATTTACAATGTCATGTAAATGGTATGTTTGTTTTGATCGCTAATGTCATTGTAATTTTTTTAAATTCTTACTTGTATTTTATTTTTTTTTTTTAGATTGTTATTATTTTTTGTTCCTATTTGTCAAATTCCTCTGAACTTTACGTGGAAAGGTCTGGGAAAATGTTTAAAGTCATCAAAGTTTGTAACACACACATATGCACACACACACACGCACATACATATGCATCCATAAATGAAAAACTACATACGCACACACATACACATGGAGCACATGTATACACATGTATAGACACACACACACATTTATATCCATCTATCTATCTATCTATCTATCTATACATACAGAGAGAGAGAGAGAGAGAGAGAGAGAGAGAGAGAGGGCGGGGAGAGGGGGAAAGAGACAGGGAGAGAAGAGCTGACAGAGAAGGCAGAGACATTAGAGCGTCAGACTGAATACCTTGCGGTATTAAATCCCTCTGTGCCTTAAGCTAAAATCTCGCCGAGGTTAACTTAGGCTGTCATCCTTCTTGATTCGATAAAGTACCAATCTAGTACTAACGTCAGTTCTTAATCTCTCACAATGTTTCTCTGTTTTCCTTTTGCCTCTCTGTCTGTTTCTCTTTCTCTTTCTCTTCCTCCCTCTTCCTCTCTTTGTTATTCCCTCTTACTTTCTGGACGAAATTTTTGGACGTGAAAAGAGTTGGGCATCACCAAGTTTAAAATGTCCAAGACAAGCTGTATATCATGATCTCGTTATTAGAAGTCTATCTGGAGTTGAGATCCCAACGAAGGATACATTTATACATACATGATGGCTGTCCACTCGTGACCGAGGAAGACCATGATGGACCATTGCCCACTCAAAATGTTCTCAATTCTTGTGCATGAAGTTATTGCACCCACGGTCGGCTCACCCGGGTACGCGGCCTCGGCTTCAACGACCTCTGCGGCGCCCTCTTACTCGACCAAATATTGGAAAGTCGCCTCACCCGAGATTGCCCAACTTAAAATTTTCGGTTTAATGAAACCTGCACAATAACTCACAGATGCTCTCCACCCCATTGAATTGGTTTAAGGATAAGCCAGGGCAAGATATCCAATGCTAATATGGGTCGCAGAATCATGAGTGTGGGAGTGCTTTGATCTCGAGCGCAGGCAAAGGATCTTCAAAATGTTCAATGTCATTCCCTGCATACCTGGTTTTATATCAGAGTAATCTTCCTCTAGAGACATGCTTTATCAAAAGCTGAGGGGTAGCTCACTCGGAGTGATCTTACAGGACGCTGGACACCAATCCATGCTAGGTTTCTCTATCCTTTTGACGGTTTTTTGTTTATCGCATTGCTGAGTTTCTACCAACTCTGCTCACCGGGCAATCGTAGTGGGGCCGCCAGTTTAGTTGCCGACGACCTGACTTGGCAATAGATTGTACTGGATTCCATATTATCATTAGCACTCATGAAGGACCTCACAAGTGACCTGTCATAAATACATATTTATGTATATTGTAACAAACTCATAAGGGGCGGAGAGAGAACATAGGTTCGTTTTTCCGAACAGGAGAAATTGTTAATTTCTCATTGGTTAAAAATTACTGCCCATATACGAATTCTAAACTTTCGTTAAAGAGATCTTTCATGGAGTACGGTTCTTAGAATTCGTGTCTGAGTAGTTATAAAAACCCTGATTTTTGGGCAATTATTCAGTGATCGTTGGTTTTCACTCAAATCCACGACATTCACTCTCCGGTGTTTGTTGGTTTTTACTCAAATCCACGACACTCACTCTTTTGAGTATCGGCTAATCTTTATGCCATGTTTATACTCAAATCCAACAAGATTGAATTGTTGTGAACGTTAGTATAGATTTTAAGTTATAATAACTATGACAAAATGTTTACTTTCCATTGTAATATTAATACAAATATGTAAATAAACTAATGTAGAAATTATTTTCTTTTACTTCACGTTCTTTCAACTTGTTAAATTTATTTCTGTATTTATGAAACTGTGTATTCTTTTTTATGTAACGGTTAAAAGAATACGAATCCATATCTTCAACATACATGCACGCATAAAACGTACGTTCAGCGCCTTGATGTTATAATTCATTATAACATTTACGCAACCTGAATTAAGACTTATGCATGGTGATAAATACTTATAATTAAGTTATAAGTGACGAGTTTACCATCATAACTTCTTACTTAAGAAATAATAATATTTATTACAACTTACAAATCAAAAGCATTGTAAATAAAATATAGTATTCACCTCCGTCCGTCACAAAATATACATAATGTATTTGTGTGTATATATATATATATATATATATATATATATATATATATATATATATATATATATATATATATATATATATATATATATATATATATATATATATATATATACATATATATGCATGCGTGCGTGTGTATACATCTATATCTATAGTATATCTTGTTTGTACTAATGCAGGAGTTGGACAAAATAATGGAAACACCTAGTATCATAGCATCATAATTTTGAAATATCTAGAAAAGCGTCAAAAGCTTGTTTGTTTTTATGTTTTTGATTTATTATTAGTGTTGCTTAATATGTTATGCTGAAATTGCTGTTTCTTTTCAGATATCATCAGAAAAAGGTAATTAAAATTCATTAAAATGGCACATCTAATGGACTTTCAAAGAGGTCAAATTGTTGGTGCTCGTATGGCAGGCGCTAGCGTAACGATAAAAGCCGAAATGTTTGGTGTATCAAGAAGTACTGTCCTGAAAGTAATGACAGCCTTTGAGAAAGAGGGAAAAACCACTACTTTCAAAAACAAACGTTGCAAAGCATTTAGAGTGGAGTAAAAACCTACAGAATTGGTTCCTAGAGCAGTGGAGGAATGTTATTTTCTCGGATGAGTTATCCTTTACCCTATTTTCGACTACCGGCCAAGTATACGTGCAGAGACATCCAAAAGAAACATTTGACCCAAACTGCCATCTTCCAACTGTTAAACACAAAGGAGGGTCTGTGATGAT
>NC_142934.1:65339501-65377001 GCF_046866305.1 Octopus bimaculoides | reverse complement strand
TTTCTGTTTCTATTTTAGTTGCAATTTTTCACAGTTTCGTACATTTTTATGGGTTCATCACAAGGTTGTTTTTAAAGGAACTTTTGGTAGTATTTTTTGATGGATAACTTTTGTGGAAAGAAGTTACCTGGTAAATTTTCATATCTTTTTATATATTGATATATCCTTATGTGTAGAATTTATAACACAGCCTGCTCGTGAAATTAATGGGCAAGTGACTGAGCACTCCACAGACACGTGTACCCTTAACGTAGTTCTCGGGGATATTCAGTGTGACACAGCGTGACAAGGCTGACCCTTTGAATTACAGGCACAACAGCAACAGGAAGTAAGAGTAAGAGAAAGTTGTGGTGAAAGAGCACAGCAGGGTTGGCCACCATCCCCTGCCGGAGCCTCGTGGAGCTTTAGGTGTTTTACGCTCAATAAACACTCACAACGCCCGGTCTGAGAATCGAAACTGCGATCCTATGACCGCGAGTCCGCTGCCCTAACCACTGGGCCATTGCGTTTCCACTGAATTTATAATGACCACTGTATTTTATTTTCATCGGAAAGTAAAGCAGTGTATACATAAGCAAATTTCAAATATCATATTATCAGCCGATTGCAGATCGGTACGAAGAAGCCTTCAAGTAGCATCAAATGCAGACTATGTTTGTATAACTATTATACTTGTGAATTCCTATTTCACTACGTTTAGATGCGTTCACCGTTGATCAGAATACGCCTCCGTAATAAACGTAGCAAACTAAGGATTTACCGAACTCGCCGAAAGTGTAGGACGTTCCGATGTTGCTGGTCGCGAAAGTACCTGAATTACGGTGAAGTGAGGTAGTACCTAAATGATTCTCTTGTCTGACTCGGGGGATTCAACCACATGTATCTCACGGTTATCGGACTACTTCGACACCACTTCTTTGCACATACATCACTCACATAAACACAAACACAAAGGGACACAGATACTACCACACACACACACACACACACACACACACACACACACACACACACACACACACACACACACACACACACACACACACACACACTGGCCATTTTCGCATTCACCTGTCTTAAAAAATACTTCCTCTATCTCTCTCCGATTCCGGTCGCTTCAGCCATTTATCCTCACACGACGTTTTTCCTCCTCCGAACCTTTCCGTTTCCCCTCTCTCTGAGGAAGAGCTATGCTCGAATCATTATATACCTTCTCCTTTTCCACCTTTACTGAGCGTCAAGTTAATACATTCCAGGTGTACGTCCTTTTGTTTGTGATTATGTGTGTGTGTGTGTGTGTGTGTGTGTGTGTGTGTGTGTGTGTGTGTGTGTGTGCGTGTGTGTACATGATTATTATCCATCAAATTACGAATATATGAGAAATCATCGATTATGTACTGCAACATAATTCTGTTTCTACACGCCATGCTTATACAGAACTGTATCATTAGTTAGTTTTAAGAGACTATGATATAGTATTTGATGTGGATGACAGCTGTGACCGGTTCCAAATGATCGGACATGGTATCCGAATTGGGGAAAGCGAAGGAAAATCGCACATATATATACTTTTTACTTTTCGTTCTCCGTTTTTAACCTTGCACGTTTTCTATATGCTCCCTTCTTAACTTTTCGCATTTCTTCTCCCATTCTCGTTCGTTATGATATGTGGTTTGCGCCTGATGATTATGTGTGAAGTATTTCTCAACATATGAAACTATAAGTAGCACGTAAAAACATGTACTGTGTCTATTAAATTCTATCTATCTATCTATCTATCTATCTATCTATCTATCTATCTATCTATCTATCTATCTATCTATCTATGCACACATACGTATATATATATATTTATGTATGTATGTATGTATGTATGTACGTATGTATGTATGCATATATATGCTTGTCCATCAGAGCGACTATCCTTGATTTAACAATGTAAGTTCTTTCCTGTCATGATCTTATTACCGTAAGAAGAAGGATATAATAGCTAATGTAGTCCAAGATACACCGTGATAGTGACATTGTAGGAACCTGTTGGAGTAGAACATAGGTCAAACGGTTCTTTTTTCTAACGTGGGTCTAATCCACAGCCACAATAACAAACTACACACACACACTCACACACACATACGCACTACATACATATAAATATGCATGCTCACACACACAGCACACATCCAATAAACATAATATTTAAATTTGAGCTACTATAATTTTTATGTTCTCATACAATAGTATACAACGAGATGGTATAGTCTTTCAAACTCAATCTGATATCTATCTATCTATCCATCTATCTATCTATCTATCTATCTATCTATCTATCTATCTATCTATCTATCTATCTATCTATCTATCTATCTGTGTGTGTGTGAGCGTGTAACTGTCAGCATATACATATGTATGTATGTATGGCTTTATATTGAAAACACCACCTGTCTGGTGGACACATCAGATACAAATGTTTTGTATCAAACAATGCACAAAGAAAACCTCTTCGGTTGTATAAGAAAAATATCGTATAATTTACAATTGTTATTCTATGCGAGGTAGGTAAATGTATATAAGGTCATCTGTTGTGATCGCAGCTTCCGTTTCTTCCGTCAGAACGACCGAATGCCACAGGCATGTTTTTGTGCGTGTTCTCTTTCCATTAGAGACACACATAGAAAATCAAAAATAAAAAGTAAATTTTAAAAATCTTAGGAAAAAAAAAACGCAAAGCAAAACAAAAAGAAAATAATTATAAAACATCACACTTCCTTGTCCCTCACTCTCTGTTGCTCTCTCTCTCTCTCTCTCTCTCTTTTCGTTGCATGCCCTCTCTCTGCGAACATTTAGCAAACTTTTCTTTCTTAATGCTATTCAGCATTTACTTTCGGACATTTTCTTTGCTTTTTATTACTGTCACTTTATTAATATCACACACACACACACACACATATATATATACACAGACACACACACACACACACACACACACACACACACACACATATATATATATATATATAAGCTGAAACACGGTGAGACGCGGCGATGTATTACTAAAGGAAATTAGTTCCACATAGAGAGCTCACTCAATCCGGATATACTTACAAATTGAATTTCACCGCCTTTTCGTCATGTGTTAACCGTTAGCGAAATGTCTTTTGATTCAGATTTGTTTTCTTCTTTCGTTCTTTAGTTTTTCTTTTTTTTTTTTCTTTTCCTTGCTTTTCTCAACGAAATTTCAGACTTCTTCATCATACAGGATGATGTTAGTGGACTATACGGTTTTTAGGGTTACACCGCTATCATCATCATCATCATCATCATCATGATGTTCTTTATTTCCTCACTATTTACGTTTAAAGTGAAATTCCCACGAAGGTAAGCTTTGCCTTCCATCCATCCAGTCTAGTACTTAGGTCAATATAATCGACCATGTCCTACTCTAAGATTTGGGTTCTTGTGCACCATCATCGTCATCGTCATCATTATCATCATCATTATCATCATCATTATCATCATCAACATCATCGTCGTCATCATCATCATCATCAGCATCATCATCATCATCATCATCATCATCATCATCATCATTATCATCATCATTCAATAGTTTTATTTTTATCGCGCGCTTTTATTGCTCTACTGAGTGCAATTTTGTGTGTTTTAAGTATGTGCTGCGGTTTCTTTTGATGTTATTTTCGCTGTATTGAAAGTGCGCTGCAGAGGATGTGTGCATGCCTAGCAGTGGTATTTTCTGTAAGTCATTTACATATTCGTATTCCCAGTATTTTGGATATGTATTTATATGGATGATTTTTTTAAAAATCAAACCTAAGCACTTATTATAGATATATTTTATCATTATTATTATTAATATGGTTATGGTTACTAAGGCGGCGACCTGGCAGAATCGTTAGCACGCCGGGCGAAACGCTTGGTGGTATTTCGGCCGTCTTCAAGTTCTGGGTTCAAATTCCGCCAACGACGACTTTGCCTTTCATTCTTTCAGGATAGATAAATTATGTACCAGTGAAACACTGGAGTAGATGCAATTGGCTAGTCCCCTCTCCCCAAATTTCAGGCCTTGTGCCTATAGTAGAAAGAATTACTATTATTATTATTATTATCATTATTATTATTATTATTATTATTGCGTGAAAGAGCCGCACACGCCATCAAAGTGACACTGGGGTAAAATATACGAAGCCCAATATACATATTATGACTACCTGTCTGATAAGGGTACACAAAGCTCATGCATCACAACCGTCTGTGCTCGATATGGTCACCTCATATCAAGACAAACAGCACCTGACCTCGCAGGCGGGGCCCACTTAGTATTTTCCCCAGGTCGAGTAGCCCATCCCACTCAAAATTACTATGAGTAAGGGTTGTTTAAAGATGATGTATGAAAGACCCATGTTTCCAGGGTTGAATAATTCAAAGCCCGAAGAATCTCACTCAACACATGACTAAGGTGTTTCCCACCCCCACAACTCAGAGATACATATATTTATTTCTTTATTACCCACAGGGTGTTGAACATAGAGGGGACAAACAAGGACAGATTACGTCTATTACATCGACACCAGTGCGTAACTGGTACTTATTTTATCGACCCCGAAAGGATGAATGGCAAAGATGACCTCGGCGAAATTTGAACTCAGAACGTAACGGCAGATGAAATACCGCTAAGCATTTCGCCCGGCGTGCTTAACGATTCTGCCAGCTCGCCGCCCTTCAGAGATACACATATTGTCAGCCACTAAGGCACATGCTCAAATGGTTAAGGTCAAGCAAATGACAAGCAAATCTGTACCATTAAGCAGCCTATTTGCTGTAGCCCATCTTTTATACCGTAGTAAAACATGTACATGTTAACACTATAAATCAATTAAGAACAAAAGCCATGCGAACCACCGCCTTGTATTCCATCAACGCGTTTATTATTATTATCATTATTATTATTATTATTATTATTATTATTATTATTATTATTATTATTATTATTATTATTATTATTATTCTTACTAAACCTTTTTTTACCATAAACCTGGACGCTTTGTAACTTGTCAGTGCATTTCATTTAATTTTTTGAGAAGAGTGGAAGGGTGTAAAATTAAGAGACAGTCACGTCAGCTGTGGTAGCAGTAGCACAGAGACCGTCATTTCCCCTTAGAAGTTTTGCTTGCCAAAGTGCAAGAGTGGTTTTATACGGAAATTGAACCTAAGTGTAACAGTAAATATGTGTGGGATCGCTCTCGTGCAACATACTGGGGAGGGGATGACACCAATATCAAAAAGAAACCAAAGAAAACTAGGAACGGCAGAATTCCAAGCGACAACCGTATGGATGCAAACAGCAACAATAACAACGACAACGGCGAGAGCTTATAAATCACGAGATAGAAGAGGTGAATATATACGGGCTTAAACGAAGGGTGTTGCACCTTAAGCTTGATAGATTATTCGTTCCTTCGATTTCAGGACGGTCTAATTGTAGCCCACTAGCCGCCACCAAACACGGTACGGCTTAATAATTGCTACCTAATTCTCTGCAACAAACTAGCTGCAGCTAAATCGGCAAAGATTTTCCGATTTAATTTTTCTTTATTCCAGATACAAAAAGACGCGGTAAATCGTAAATCGTAAATCGTAAATCGGCGGAATCGTTACAATCTCAGATAAATTACCTTGCCATGTTTGTCACAGTACTCTGTTCCCCGTTTACAAACTGTGATATCATCTTTTCGTTAAGTCCTTCTGTCGGCGAGTAAATAAGTGCTACATATATATATATATATATATATATATATATATATATATATATATATATATATATATATATATACATATACATATATATGCACATGTATATACATACATATATATACACATATACATATGTACACACACACACACACACACACACACACACACACACACACGCACATATATATGCATGTGCGCGTATATGTATTTATGAATATCTAAACAAAATTGGGATGAGAAAGAACGTAAAGTGGCTAGTGACATGTAAATAAACATACATACATGTATAGAAACAATATAATGTTACATTGTCTTATATACAATTTGTTATATAAAAAACAAACGCAGTCATGTGTATGTGTGTTTGTCTGTACACTTATTTTTAAGGTAATCCTGTACACTAGAACGTCATAAGCATGGTCTATGTCACATGTTGTTTATAAAAACAAATCGAACCGAGCTCTCAGTGATGTCAGTGGACTACTAGACATTACATTTTTTCTCTAAATCTGTGGTAATTTCATTGAATCAAACTGAGCAGCAACTGCTAATCGTTGTCAAATCGTGACAAAACGGTTTTCCCGCCAATAACTGTTAATACGCTTTCAAGACTGCAAGTAATTTCAGTTGCTTGACGCAGGACAAACTTTTATTTTAATGAAAGAATATCAAAAAATTATTAACGATATTTTGTTCAATGGTAGATTGTTAAAAAGTGATTAAATGCGAAAGGCGTCAACCCATTCAAGCATCATTAAAGAATAATGTTTACATGGTACAACTCAGATGGTCTGGATAGATACTATCGTTTGAATTCCCGTATGGTTTCCTTCAGACACCAGACACGGACTGGAAGCTTACCGATGCACACACACTCATACACACACAACACATACACATGAGTACACATTCAAGGATATATGAGTGTATATATATATATATATATATATATATATATACACACACACACATAGACACCTACTTAAAATACTATATTTTATATTTTAATTCATATTTCATTAGGCTATTATTAGATGGCTTTGTATAGATATGTATTTATATACATGTACAAAAACCACAAACATGGAATATATATTTCTCGCTTCTCGTTTTCTTTCTATTTCATTCACATTCAGTCCTGTCACTTTGTCCATAATATATATATATATATATATATATATATATATATATATATATATATATATATGTATATATATATACATGTATGTATGTGTGTGTCCGTGTACGAGTGCGTGTGTCTCTGTGCGTGCGCGAGTATGTGTGCACACGTGACAATGAAAACAACTAATAGGCAATAGGACCCGAATTTAGCTAAGCAAATTCTATGTGTGTTACAACTAATGTAGCAAACACTGTTTTAGCTATGAAACGATCGTAGTATGTGTTTTGTCTATTTCATTCCTTATATTCTCGGATTTTTATCCGCATTTTTAGCAAGTTTCCTAAATCCAAGACCCGCTTCCAGCTTACTCCCTTATACCAGTCGAAAATTGTCTCGCCCTTAAAATTACCTGGATGCTCGGCGTTGCTGCAGAGACTCAATTGATGGTCATTTAAAAGAAATATTATGCCAAATTTGCATATATATATATATGTACTCTATTACTCTTTACTCTTTTACTCTTTTACTTGTTTCAGTCATTTGATTGTGGCCATGCTGGAGCACCGCCTTTAGTCGAGCAAATCGACCCCAGGACTTATTCTTTGTAAGCCTAATACTTATTCTATCGGTGTCTTTTTACCGAACCGCTAAGTTACGGGGACGTAAACACACCAGCATCGGTTGTAAAGTTATGCTGGGGGGGGGGGGGGGCAAACACAGACACACAAACACACACACACACACACACACACACACATATACATATACATACATATATGCAACAGACTTCTTTCAGTTTCCGTCTACCAAATCCACTTGCCCAAAGTGCCACGCAGTGGGACTGAACTCGGAACCATGTAGTTGGTAAGCAAGCTACTTACCAGACGGCCACTCCTATGCCTATCTATATCTATATCTCTCTCTCTCTCTCTCTCTATATATATATATATATATATATATATATATATATATGTATATATATATATATGTATATATATATATATATATATATATATATATATATATATATATATATATATATATACATATATGTATATATATATATATATATATATATATGTATATATATATATATATATATATATATATATGTATATATATATATATATATATATATGTATATATATATATATATATATATATATATATATATATATATATATATATATATATATATATATATATACATATATATATATATATATAGTTTTAAACATATTAATTATATTCTTCATAACAGTGATGCATCATTCCTAAACTATTACCTAGCTAAAACAAAGAATTAATTATCTGCGATGTTCTTCATAAGAATCAGCGTTCTTAGTGTTTCTTCTTTGAGTGTATATAACATTCTTCCGGTCTCAATCCGTGAAGATCCAATGCTTCTGCTAAAAAATGGTCCGTGATTAAAGTAGGGCTTTTGAAAAAAAATGCAGTCTTGGTCCCTTCGACGTTTGTCAATGAAATTTGTTAATGCAAATTGTGGATCTTAGGTGTACTGGAATTTGGAGTGTTGTGAACTGAAATGCTGGACCGTAATATGGTGATGAGAAGCCTTTCTGCAGATATTTTGACGAATACCGTTCCTTCGCTGCGAGATTTATAGGAAAGCATCTCCTTGAAAATATTACCACCCCTCACTCATAACGGCTTAGTTCTCTTCAGGCTAAAAACAAATATCGGGAAAATAGCCCTATTATTGTGAAACATGTATTTTAATAATGCACTGTGGAATATGTTTGAAATCTTTTATCAAGCATCTCTCAAAAAGTTGTTATCCACAAATATAGTCACACTGCAGAAAGAAACACATTATGAAATCCTTTGTTACTAATATTATTTTAATTACGTATAAGAAAAGAAAACACACTGGAGAAATTTAATCCACATTTTAAGTCTGGTGATAAAAATTATATATGCAAAAACATACGCACACATGCATTTACACACACACACAGACACACACACATTCTGAAAGCGATAATTAATCGTAAATATAACTATAATACACGTGCATGTGCACATTATATCGTATATATATTGTGCACTTCTTATAACATTAAGAGATTTTAACTCTTATTTCTTGCAATATAGGTGCTTCAACATCCTCAGTTACAATTAGTGACGATAAAATTTTTCCTTTATGGTATTATATTGCGCCCAGTTGTTTATATTAATTTGTGTATGTATATATGTGTGTATATATATATATATATATATATATATATATATATATATATATATACACATGTATACATGTATGTGTATATATATATATATATATGGGAGAATATACGAAAAAACAACAACAGACGAGGACAGGTGGTGTAAATAACAAAAGGATGTATTAGTATGACGCTCGGGAATACGGAAAGTCTTTGACGTTTCGAGCTACGCTCTTCATATATATATATATATATATATATATATATATATACACATGTATACATGTATGTGTATGTGTATGCAGCAGCAGAGATATTGTCTAAAGAAATGGTTGGAACTTTCTCCTGCGTGAAAATGGAACAGTAAAATAAAACATGTTTAACACATTCAGGCTCACTTGCCTACTTCAGTACACTAGTTTGTGTACACATTGAGAGGATTTCAAAATGAGCTTGTTTAACGTTAATCTTAATAATTCGTTTTTCCGGTTGCTTTAAAATCCACACTTTGCTTCCGGGGGCAGTGAATGAATTATTGCCTTTAGTGAATAAACGTGTAAATCGGTAAATGTGTTTTTATATGCGCAGGTTTATTGAATGTGTATTTATTATAGAACATATGTGAATGTGTTTGCATGTATATGAGTAATACAGTGGTAGAACGCTCAGTCTAATCGACTCCAGCACTTATTTTTTTTTTAACACCTGGTACCTATTCTATCGGCCCCTTTTGCCGAATCACTAGGTTATAGGTACGTAAACACACTGACACTGGTTGTCAAGCGGTGGTGGGAGACAAATACAGACACAAAGACTCACTCACACACATATGACAGGTTTCGTTTGGTTTTTCCGTCCACCAAATCAACTCATAAGACTTTGGTCTGCCCGTGGCTATAGTAGAAGACACTTGCTTTAGTTGCCCCGCAGTGGGACTGAACCGGAACCATGTGGTTGGGAAGCAAGCTTCTTGCCACACAGCCATACCCATGTGCAAATATTCAAAATTAAATCTCACGCCAGTGTGACCTGCTTGCAGAAAATTACGTCCAGATTAAAAGACATTTCGTGTCTTCAGTTACCGCAAAATCAATGATGCACCTGTATATCTACACATAATTACATCAATAAGAAGATATATAAATAAATATATAAACAAATCTGTGTTAACAATAATATGATAGTTTAATATAACTCCAATGTTATTTCTACTGCTGATTAAATCGACGTTTAGTGTGGTTAATTACTGTAACTAATTTTATCACTCTCCAAGGAATATGCTGCAAAATTAAACTCTCTAGGGATTTTTCTTAAGAGTTAAAGGAGCGAAATGAAATACTATAAGGTTCTTTCGTGTTGTAGAAATGTTTGTAACAAAGCAGCGCACTAATGAAAATATAAATTTATAGTAAAAGACGGTAATATGGCCCACCCTCTCTTTCTCATTTTTTCCCCTCTTACTCTTGAGAATCAGCCGAAGATTTCCTTTCATTTTATGGAAGTAACAAATGTTCATCGTTAATTTTTCCGCAAAACATAAAATTAAATTCTAATTTTGCTAAATATAACTTGCGAAATTAATCGTGATGTTGTACGTGCGCGCATGCACTCGTGTGTATATACATATAAGTGTGTGTGTGTGTGTGTGTGTGTGTTTATTTATTTAAAAAAATGCTTTTAGAAAGAACGATATTTGCAAAAGGTTGTCTGAATATAAATTTATTATTTATATAAACATCTTTAACAAAAGCATATCAACTTAGGTTTTATTGAGGGATATATATATATATATATATATATATATATATATATATATATATATATATATATATATTATTCTTTAGAGATAATTTTTCTCTATATACAGAGGACACACCGAAGCGCTCAAGACATTTGAGCTATAGAAAAAATACGAAAAAGCATATAATAAAATATATTCCCTTATAAAAATTATGTGCACAAAATCATGCAATAAAAATATATAGCTATATAAATACATTAAAACTACATTAAAGTATATAAATATACCAATTCAAATACACTAAGAATATATTAACATTGTACAAATATATAGCCCTACTTACAATAAAAACGATATCAAACATATATAAGTAGAATGGGTAGAGTATAAAATCAGTGTAGCATGCTATAAATCCATATGGAAGGTTATAAGTCCTTAAAGTCCGACGGCCGTTTCTGGGCGCATACTGATTCAAAAATATAGATTTTAAGGTTCATTAGTTCATACCGCCGCCTCCTCCTTTATGGAAATTTCCAACTTTACATTTGTTATGGTGATATGGTGGAATTCAAAGTTGACAGACTTTATAAGGAACTACATTTATTATTAAGGGTGGGTGTAGGTATTGGAGGTGTTTTTTTTTCAGAGAGTAGTAAGAAGGGAGAATATACTACTACTAAGACGAAGCTATTAAAAATATTAGAGGTGGAGGATTAGAGGAGAAGCTATAATCCAAGCTATTACAATTCAAAATTAATGGAATAATAATTTATTGTGAAGTTATGAAAAGTTAGCCAAATGTCTAACAATCGAATAATACCTTTGTCTACAACAGAAGATAACATTTGAAAACATATTTAACGTTGAACGATTATACATACGCAGAATAGTTAATGGTTCTTTAATACAGGTTTTACATTTACGTGTATATGAATTGTAAGGGGGGAACTTCTGTTACTATTGACCAGGATAGTTTGAATTGTATATTCTGTGCTTTGAGATTATGGATATGTGTAGCAAGTGAAGTAGAACATTTCGCTATGGGATTAATAAATGAATTAATGTGTGCACGATATCCACGATTAAAATCTACTAGTTGCAGGGTGTCATCATATATCATATTTATATATCACATTTTTGCGTAAGCAAAAACCTTCAAGAGGGCATAAATTGGATGCGCGACAGTTACAGGATTTTCGCTTTTTTTTATGGAGTACCGTCCTCGTGAGGCTAATTTAGGTTGACATGTTGGTAAGGGTGGGTCTAAGACGGAGTTTATAACAGAATTGGAATGAATAGCTATGTTGAAACTGCTACCCATTATTTGGTAACCAGGGTTGCGGGATATTGTCATCCGAACAAACGGAAAATCCTGCAGCTGTGCACGTCACGCCTTTCTGCCTTTACAAAGTTCACAGAGTATTGAGCATCAGTAATAATGTCGGTGGTTTTGATATCCAGCACTAATCATCATGATACAAGTGACTCCTTTCCAATATTTTGATGACTTGCAGTCTTCCGAAATTTGAACTCAGAACGTAGCGACGGGCAAAATGCCACTAAGCATTTCGCCCAGCTTGCTAACGATTCTCCCACCTAGCCGCCTTGTAATTTTTATAGCTAATAGTTTATAGTTTACTTTGTATGGTGCACCAAATGTTTGATATATCCGGATGTTTTATACTATTATGAATCATGTTTTCTTGTTGCATGGTTAAAAGTATTGCTTTGCAACTACAAAGTTTCAAGTTCAGTCTCTTTGTGCGGCATCTTGGGACGAAGTCTTTTTACTGTAGCCTCGAGCCAAGAAATATCTTTTAAGTGAATTTGGTAGACGGAAACTGGATGTTTCTCATATATATATATATATATATATATATCACAAAAATTAATCATCGCTAAATGTAACCAAGGGTGCCGAAGCACCTACATTGCTAGAAATAAGAGTTAAAAACTCTTAACGTTGTAAGAAGAGCGCGATATCTCTCTCTCTCTCTCTCTCTCTCTCTCTCTCTCTCTCTCTCTCTCTCTCTTTCTCTCTCTCTCTCCCTCTATTATTTGTTTCAGTCATTTGACCACAGCCGTGCTAGAGCACCACCTTTAGTCGAGCACATCGACCGCAAGGACTTATTCCTTATGAACCTTGTTCTTATTCCATCGTCTCTTTTGCCGAACCGTTAAGTTACAGGGACGTAAACGCACCAGCATCAGTTGTCAAGTGATATTGGGGTACAAACACAAACACACACACACACACACACACACACACACACACACACACACACACACACACACACACACACACACACACATTACGACGGCTTCTTTCAGTTTCTGTCTACCAAATCCACTCACAAGGCTTTGCTCGGCCCAAGGTGTCACGCAGTGGGATTGAACTCGGAACCATGTGGTTGGTAAGCCAGCTACTTACCACACAGCCACTCCTGCGCCTATATATATGCATGCATACGTTGCATGAACGATAATGATTTGAACGTATACATGACGCAACAGTACTCAATATCAGTTATGTGGATTTAATATAATGCAGTCAGCATTTAAGCTCTTACGCGGTTACAAGCTGTTTCGTACAATTATGCTATTGTTTCATAATAAACTTGTTCATGCTATCTCATTTACATTACGCATATTCTCCGTCGCATGACGACGACTACTACAATTTCGACACGATGACGAAGATGATAATGATAGTGATGATGATCAACCTCTGATAAACCCCACTTGAGTTTAGATCTATGACGAAATGTATATCAGTTGTACATTTCTCGACCTTTCTAAGACTTAATGTATCTATGATTATGTTATGCAATGCGTTATTTCTTATTCAGCAGACATAGCAGGCCATGATAGTGATGAGGGTGGCTAACAACTATGGCGATGATGATGAGCAAGAGAGAGAGAGAGAGAGAGAGAGAGAGAGAGAGAGAGAGAGAGAGAGAGAGAGAGAGAGAGAGAGAGAGAGAGATAGAGAGAGAGAGAGAGAAAGAGAGAGAGAGAAAGAAGGAGAGAGAGAGAAAGAGAGGGAGGGAGAGTGAGAGAGAGACGGGTGCCGGAGAAACGAGGAGGAGTTTCAAGTTTCGATTCATTAACTGTGCTAATTGTATTGTTAGTGATTGGTTGCCTGTGTCTTAGGTTACTAACTACCCGCGTCATATAGTTACGTTAATATTGTATTAGACCGTGTTTAAATGTCGAAAGTTATCACAGATAGCGTTACATATGCTGTGTCAGCAATCGTGTAAAATTCGTACTGCCTACTTAGTTATGTCAGTGGTTGGTAGGTTGTATCAATTAACTTGATAAACGTGTAATTAATATTTCATATCTACGATGAAACATTTAGAGATTAAGCTATACGTCTCCGTTTAGGATATGTGCTTCGTTAAAGCCAACCAGTATGTTTCATCATTTCCTAAATGAAAGAAATTAAACAGATGGCGAAGAACTTACTTTCGCCGCAGTTGTAGTTCAGCGGTAATGTGAAATCTGTTAATGAATTTCTTAAATAAATGGAAACTTGCGCTGGCAATTAAAACGTGGGACATTAGCCGCATATATATATATATATATATATATATATATATATATATATATATATATACATACACACATATGTACGTTCATTCACTCACATTCATACATATACATACATACACACGCATGTGTATACATTCATACATATACATACATACACACGCATGTGTATACATTCATTCATTCATTCATTCATTCATTCATTTGCTCATATTCAAATATATATATACACACTCAATAATTAAATTGTGGAAAAGTAATGTTTTTCAAACACAAAATCTGTTTCATTCATCTTCCTTAATTTAGTTGTATAACTAACAAATGGATAACATGCTTCTACCATGATGTAATTGCTCCGGTTTCAGATCAGGAACTACAATTAAATCAACTGTTAAATTGAATACTATTTCCTTGCAAACACGCAAGTATATAAATACGCACACACAAATAGAAACGCAGACACACACATACGCACAAATAGGCACACACACAAATGAACACACATACAAACGCACACTCACACACACATATTAAGTCTATATGTGTGTGCGCATAAGCGTGCATATATACACCCACACATGCTTGTTAATTTATGGTCGAACAGGTCGTGCCCTCTCCCCTAGACGAAATCTGTCATAGAAATCAGTGAGAGCTCTATGATTAATGCTTCATCTGAGCACTCACAAGTCGGTCATCTACAAGAATCACATGTATAAAGAATGAATTCCAAATGTTCTGCTGAAGAAAATTGAGCATAAACGTTAGCGCAGAGCCTGCTAAGTATGGACATAGTACGGCTGACGGAAAGATGAAGGACGAATAAATCAGGAATGCTTGTGTGGATGTGACAAGAGTTGAAACAGTTTCGAGGATCAGAGAACTTTTCAGAAGCGGCAAACACAGTAGAAAGACTACAGAAAAGAAGTAACAAGTCGGTGTGCATTGGTGAGCGACTTCATGACAATAAACCTGTGACTTTTATTGGGATGCCATGTAATTTTTCTTCTTGTGCGTTGTATAGCACAAACCCAAAGTAAGGATCTCCCCTGAAGGCTATTGGGCAGGCGGGAGAGAGTGAAATATTTGCTTTCCTTGAATAGGAAGGCCAGATTGTGTGATTCTGCCTTTGTGGTGCTGGCTTTGCGAAGTTGAAGACGAGCGTTCACCAAGAAAGTCCTTAGTTGTGGTAAGGACTAAACTTTGTAGCGACCTTGAGATTTATCGTAGCGGTTGTTCACTTTTACTATGGGATGTACAGTACTGGTTTCTTGAAATTTGTAGTAACTATGTCTTTGTACTTTTCAACGTGACAAGATTGGTATGATCCCATTAACTAATGTTTCCAAGGTATATCGTTACAGAACCAGAGCAGGTTTAGCGTGAGATGCTTTGGTTGTACCTACAACCAAAGCATCTCATGGCAATTATGTACTGGATGTGAAGAAAGCACGAATTGTGTTAGCATCTGCATAGTGCTGTTAGTGTGAATGGTATGTAAGCCTCTAGTGTCGTTAGTGAGACTGGTATGTAAACCTCTAGTGCTGTTAGTGTGAATGGTGTGTAAACCTCCAATGCAAAGAAGATGGAATGTTAGGGATAAAACTCCAACTTGATTCACACACCAATTGAGAAAGTATGGGTAGGACGTATCGCGATAGTTAATATGGAGCGATGTGAGATAGATGGAATCCATAGGCGAGCTGTTTTGTCAGGTAAGTCGCGATCTAGATACGGCTGAAAATTTTGTAAAACACTGTTTTCGCCAAATTACTCGAGAGTAAGGACTCAATGAGGAGTAACATAGGCGCGTAAGTTTCCAGTAAATCCTGAATCATGTAAGCCGTGTGATTTAGGTGTCGGAAAAAGTTTTAGATAATTACAAATTAAAAGTTGAGAGGTGAATGATATC
The DNA here is from genome assembly GCF_046866305.1 of Octopus bimaculoides. Classification (NCBI taxonomy): domain Eukaryota; kingdom Metazoa; phylum Mollusca; class Cephalopoda; order Octopoda; family Octopodidae; genus Octopus; species Octopus bimaculoides. Next base: position 65,360,718 of record NC_142934.1, on the reverse strand, counting down.
AACGATAACAGTAAGTGAGTGTGTGTGTGTGAGTGTATGCGTTTAAATACACGCACGCACACACACATACACATATATGAATGCATCCATCCACACATGTATAAATAGCTCCAATACCACGAGCATGTACTATATATTATGTTACAAAGTTAAAAGCCTCAGAAATAAAATATTTCCTGTATGACAATAAAACTTTACTTATCCTGGTCCAATTTGGGTTTCATTTTTACATAACACCATCACCTTGCAATCGGTAAACATATGTAAAGACCAAGATGATTCATTAAAAAATATGTGGGATTTATGGTAAATGTAGTCAGTGCATGTAAAATGCATACGTGCGAACACACTCACGCTCACACACACATGTGCGCGCGAATCAATCATATAGCATCCTGCACGATAAAATTTAAACGTTCGAAAAACATAGGTTTTCCAGATTTTAGTGCGTTACAGTGAAAATTAGGGGCACAACTTGTGGCATTTACGTATATGTTCTGAAGTTGAGCTGGGAAGAAAACAAAAATTTGTAGTAAGTTATATGGTAAACTTTGATAGCTGCTCATTTTGCGCCATTATTATATTTTGACAATCTTAATTTTTTGCTAGAAAGCTGACACATCTAATTATTTATTCTAACTCATTTTGCGCTTTATAATTTACTTATAACGCGTTTTTTGCTATTTTTGCTTAGAGATGGTAAGTTGGAAATTCGTACGGTTTTGAAATATGAGTTCTTTTTGGAAATACAACATCACAGACAGCTCGGAATATTAATGGAGTATTTAATTCTAATGTTATTACACAACAGACAGTATCAAATTGGTTTGCAAAATTTCTTTCTGGTAACTTTGACCTCAAAAATGAGCAACGCGGTCGATCAGAAACAAAGGTGGATAATGACGAGTCAGATGCATCTCAAAGTGCCCGTGAAATTATCGCTATTGTTTGGTGTTAGGCAGCAAACAGTATTGACTCACCTAGTTCAAGTCGGTAAAGTATAAAATTTGGATAAGTGGGTCCCACATGAACTCAGAAAATTAGAAACAGCAACGTTTGGAAGCCTGTATTATGCTACTTTCTCGTCACAAAAATGAATCATTTTTGAATCGAAGTGTAATATGTGATGAGAAATAGGTCTAATACAATAGCCGTAAACGTTCAGCACAATGGTTGGAGAAAGACGAGTCAGCAAAACACAGTCCAGAAAGCAAAATTCATCAAAAGAAGATGATGGTGTGTGTCTGGTGGTTTGGCGCAGGTGTGATCCATTATGATTTCATTAAACCTGGATCATCAAACACGGTTGAAGTATACTGCAGCCAGCTGGACCAAATGATGCAGAAAGTTGCAAAAAAAAACCCAGCCTAGATTAATCAACAGATCCACTATTATTTTATTGCAAGACAACACCAGACCACACATCACAAAAATGATATTGGCGAAACTAGAAGAGTTGGAGCTGGAAGTTCTCCATAATCCACCATACTCACCTGATCTTGCCTCCACTGACTACGACTTCTCCCAGAATTTGGATAACTTTTTGATTGGCAAAAATTTAATTCCGATGATGTTGTAAAAGATTTTATTGATTCTAGATTGCCAGGTTTTACAGTTCCTGACTGGACAAGCTACCGCTGTAACGGCAAAAGTGTATTGACAATATGGGTGCATACATTGATGAATAAAACTATTCCTTGTATTTATAAAACATTAGCAAACTGTTTTTTTCTTTTCTACAAATTTCATACTTGACAACCTAATAATATTAGCGATAATTTTTATTCTCCAATCGTAACTTTAGGTTGATAACATCTGACAAATTGTAATTCATTTTTATGTAAAGACTTCTTGATTTCTTAGTGAGTTTGGTAAAGAACAAGCATGAAAATGTTCGTCTTTGAGTCGTCTTGTAAATGGTCTGGCATTACATTGGTTACGGCGACGAGTGTGCCAGCTGATCCGATTAACGGAATAGCCTGCTCGTGAAATTAACGTGCAAGTGGCTGAGCACTCCACAGACATGCGTACACTTCATGTATTTCTCATGGAGATTCAGCGGCGTGATATAGAATGTGACAAGTAAGTGTATTTTGAAGTACAGGTACTACTCATTTTTACCAACTGTGTTGTATTTACACACACACACACACACACATGAATATATATATATATATATATATATATATATATATATATATATATATATATATATATATATATATAATCATATCTATATAAACATACAAACATACGTATATATTAACATATAAACACACACACACATATATATATATATATATATATATAAACATTCCCCCTCCATACACACGCAGATACATATATGTATAAATATACTCGAACACAAACATTACATATAGACATGCACATACATAAATACACACATACGCACATATACAGGCGCTGCTACTTGTTATAATATGCATTTCATTTAAATAAAGGAACAAAAAAATTTTAATTCTGTTTTCGCTATTGTTTAACAGAACTCCAGTCTGATCAAATAAATTTTGGTAAAAAATGGTTCCAGCTGTGACCGCCAGTCAGGTTTTTTTTAGAGGTTAGGGTATCACTTGCGCGGCAATTGGCTGCTAAATTTAGTTGATCGAGCAGTCGAATAGTGGCACTTATGTTGGCGTTTTTACAGTTTTAAGTTGCGTTATGTTTTAGCTATAGTTGTTAGTTTCCTTTAGTCTAATAACGTAATTAAGCTAATATATAATAATTATTTTAATCTAATTAATAAAGTGTTTTCAATTACTGAAAAAGACTTGTCTACAGCAAAATAGTTTTAGAATAAAGCAAAATATTATTCCCGTACATAGATACATACGTGCATATATAAACACACACATTCGCACGTACATACACACACACACACGCACACGCATACACGTACATACATATATACATATGGGAGTACAGACTTTCACACTCGCAAAAATACTACAGTTGTACGAGTGTGTATGTATACATATACGTATGCCTGGTGCGTGTCTGGGTGCGTGTCTGGGTGCGTGTGTGCATGCATGTGTGTGTGCGTGTGTGTGCGTGTGCGTGTGTGTGTGTGCGTGTGTGTGTGTGCGTGAAAGGTATAGGAGGGGGAAATGAGACTTTAATTTTTTTTATGTGAATTCATAATGGTACTTGAAACTGTTGTGGTAAAAGTAGGTAGAGTTGGTGGTAATAAACTACATACATGTATAGATCCACACTCACCCCCACACACCCATATATATATATATATATATATATATATATATATGTGTGTGTGTGTGTGTGTGTGTGTGTGTGTGTGTGTGTGTGTGTGCATATACAGGGTGTTCCCAATTAAGGCAATCAAAGTTTCGGGCTTTAATAACTATCAATAAATGTGATAAGATATGAAAATTATACATCATTATGAAAGCTTAGTGTGTCATCTTTTGTTTCAGACTGAATAAATTCAAATTTATAAATTAGGTAATATCTATAGACCAAAATACAATTATAACCCTCCACAAAAGTGGAAAAAGTGTTACAGCTATAACAGTAAAAGCTTAAAATTAACCGAACAAGTCTGGAAAATTGTGAAAAAATTTCAAAAGACTGGCTCCACGCTGATCGACCTGGAAGTGGCCAAAAAGAAGTGTACAGACCTTTAAGCTTATCAAAAATATCAAAGAAAAGATATGGCAAAATCCTCGCCGTTCCATCAGAAAACTGGTTCCATAGCAAAAATTAGCCGGACATCGATGCATCGAATGCAGAAGGAGGATTTCAGGACCCACTCTTACAAGATTATCCGCCGCCATGAGCTCACGCAAGTTTATAAGGACATGACACTGAAGAGAAGTTGTCTTACCCTGCATCAGATTACTGAAGGCACGCTACCCAACCTGGTGTTCACTGATGAAAAGTTATTTGATATCGAACAGACAGTAAACCATCAGAATGACCGACTTTAGAGTGTATTTGTTTCTGTCGAAGTTAGACTCGATAATCGACGTCAAAATCCACAGTCAGTTATGGTTTGGGTGTCTGTGACAGCCACTGGAAGGTCTTCCCTCGTTTTTTGTGCCCTCGGTGTTAAAATTAACATCCAACGATACATTAGCGACATTCTGGAACCTGAACTGCTTCCATAGTAGAGTATGGGCTGCTATCTCACTGGCCTTCATCAATTGTTTGGTGCATTGAATGTACAGAAGATGCTTGGCAGTAGTCAACGCTAACGGTGGTCACTCGAGACATTGAGTTCATCTCTTTGGATCCAGGACACCCGTGACGTCAAATATGTTTCAGGAAATGACGTTTTATCATTAGAAAAGAACAGTTTCTTAATTAGCACTCTTCAATCAATGCTACGGCAGTCTGTTAATAAACCGGTTTCTGTTTAGTATGTGTGCGACTGTTTCTTGCGGTTTAGTTTATATATATATATATATATATATATATATATATATATATATATATGTGTGTGTGTGTGTGTGTGTGTGTGTATAAACTGAACCACAGTGTATACCACTGTAATAATTATCTATATCAAACTGAAGGAACTTACTATACAAGTTAATATCAAGTTGCTTAAAGCAATCTATTACTTGGCGTGTGTCAGACCGCAGTGCCAAACGTAACTTAGATTTAAGTATGGGCGTGATTCTAGCTATGATAATCTTACTAATCAGGCCTATATCGGATTTAGAAGGGCAAATTAGTCATATAGAAAGGTTGATTAGGAAACTGGGTTCGTGATCTTTTAGGGTGAGTCTAGGTTTCATAGGTGTATATTGTTCAGTTCTATCATCTATCTCTAGTTTTCTAACAATTTCTAGGCTTCTAGTGTTAATATTGTTCAGTGTCTTTATAGTGGCATGTTTGTATTTGCTATTTAATTCCCTCATAATAATACTTTTATATAGTTTTATATAGTTCAACACTGATAATATAGATATTACCAGATATGGTATAATCAGTCAAGAACGTAGTAGAGTACAGTATATAGCTTGTCCACTTTCAGATTTCACCCTGTGCTATCCAGTAGTAGTATTATACTTACTTCCAGATTTGCATTTGGGCATCTGTCGTGTGTGAATAGATAATTGGACGAATTTGGAGTCAACAAGAAGGAGTACAGTTGGCCATTTAATTTACAGAGACAATATTCCCATATCGCGTGAAGAAACACAACTAGATCTCGTAATGTAGGGAAACGGTTGCAGTTCTCCAGGCCTACCTGCACACCAGGAGAACTACGTTTCATAGAGACAATTGTAGTGATTGAAAAATAAATGGCCATCCGCACTCCTTGTTGACGCCAAATTTTGTAAACAAATATATGTATATATATATATATATATATATATATTTATATTTATATTCTACTATCATTTCTTCATTGACAGCTTGGAGACACACTCACCTTGAGTTTCTTAAAACTTGCTATTCTAACTTGGAATTGAATTTCATTTGTTGATTATCTGCTGATTAATAAACAAGTCATTGATCAACTGTTTACCTGATTGCCTGAGGATTTGGGAGCTATATAACGTATTACGCAATCTAATTGTGTTATGCTTATCATAAAATAAAATTCCTAATGAAACAACTGTAGTAGTACCAGATAACCCATTCGTCTGTTTTTATTATCTATCTATCTATCTTTTTTTTTTTCTTAAAGAAAAGCTCTACAGTTGTATTTGTCCCCTCTGTGTGCAGCCCTGTGTGGCTAATAAAAGAAAGTTATCTATCTATCTATCTATCTATCTATCTATCTACCTGTCTGTCTGTCTGTCTGTCTGACTGTCTGTCTCTCACTCGCTCTCTCTCTCTCTCTCTCTCTCTCTCTCTCTCTCTCTGTCTATCTATACATACATATACGTATACACACACATATATTTGTACATATTTATATGCGTCTCGTTTTCTCTCTCTCTCTCTCTCTCTCTCTTTCTCTCTCGCCCATTCCCCCTCTTTCTGTCCATATTTTTTCTTTGTTTTTAATTTTCATATTTAGTAGGTCTGCACTTCGTCCCAACTATATTTTATCTGCACTCTTAATATTGTTCACATATAACCGTCAGTTCAGCTAGTGTTGTTTATACATTTACTTCAGATTGTTTGACAAGAAATCTTCACTGCAGTTAGGGATATATTAGGAGAAATAGTTTTCCCAAATACATAACAAAACTCGTTCTATAAAAACATTACAGATTGAGGTGACAATCCTTTAACCTGTTTTGCTTACAATTCAGTCCGGTATTTTGCCTGTTTGGATGGGGAGTTGTGTTTATCAGTCGGTTTGGCTTTGGCCTAGCTCTGTTGTTTATTCGTTTGTCTTGCTGGATACTACTATTAAACTATTCTAACAATGACTATTCCATCTGTTGCATATCAGCCAATACATTATTCAATGTCTTTAAAGACAATTTGGGTATAATTTTAGAGATGTTTGGTCACTATTTCCAACAGATTCATAAGATCACATCGAAGCTTTCGTCGTAGTTAGAATCAGCAGATCTAAGTAATAACACTATTCCAGTGATGAACGTTCTCTCTTACTTCCAACTATATCATGTGTACCTATCTAACATCGCACTCGCCTCTGTATTCATTATTTTTCATTTTTAAAAACGGTTGGGGCGATTTGCGAAAGATCAAGCTGATATTTTTGCGGACTGACTGAGCACAAATGGTTCCCATATTTGTTCAGGGGCTTCCGTGCTCCATGCAGTGTATACTTTAGTTGATGTTGCTATTGATTACCTCTGATCTAAAGGTATCATAAATGAAACCAAGGTGTTTTTGCTTTTTTGCTTTTATTTTCATGCAAGAATACATCTTCCATGTAGCCTCTTGTGTTTGACAATGGAGGAGTGTATTAACAGACAGGCATGCATTACATACGAAAGTAGAGCAAACGGGAAACTAGATGAAAACTTAACGGACGGGGAAAAACACGATACAAAGAATATTCGCAGCTGAGTTTTCCTCGTTAGCTAATGGATCAAAATATCATCGTGGTTTCGCACCATTATCATTGCGAATACACAATCTTGGAGGCACCAGTACTGTTATTATATATAATAATGATACAGGATAAATTTTTAAAAAAGTTTTATTAGTGGCCAGCATACAAACAATAGACCGATTAAGGTGAAATCCTTTATATAACTATAATTAAGGGCATAGAAAAAATATTTTTCTAAACCTATATGCTGAAGATAGACACTACAGGAATGCAAATGCAAAACCGTAACTAGACACAAATTTCGCAGCTTACCTAGTTATGGCTTTGCGTTTGCTTTCCTGTAGGTATGTATAAACGTCTCATTTATTTCCTGTATGTATGCTCTAATGATGAGGTAAAGCCATGGGGCAGAACCAGAAATTAGCTAATTCAGGGCTATTTATTTTGTTATTAGTTTCCATTAGCCAACTCAGTCACTTTCGGCGAATGCATTTTTGTGATTTTTAAAATGGTGAGGCGATTTAGCCTCTATCTTCAACATATAGGCTTAGAAAAATATTTTCTATGCCCCTAATTATATATATATATATATATATATATATATATATATATATATATATATATATATATATATATATATATATATATATGTATATATGTCTGTCTGTCTGCGATGGAAAAATATATATGTTATCAATAAGTACATACATGTTCAGTTTTTAAAAGATGAAAGTCCACAGTGGGCCAGCATAGTGAACAAACAGTTGAAGATCCCCGGATGTATCCATTTGGTTCAACTTTAACTACGCTATTAATTCAATTGTGGCAGGCATGAAAATTACATCATTTAATTTTTCTCTGATTGAAGATATGACATAGTCCTTAATTTCACAGCATAACTAAGATGTTCGCTTCGCAGCATCTCGGTTCCGGACTCGATTTTACGCGGTGCTGCCGTATGGAAGCGATCAAATAGCTGAAAATAGTAAACGAAATTTATTCTCACCAAAAATACACAAATAAAATTCACACACCTCGCACACACGCACACCTCACACACAAATATGAATATGTTTTTGTTAGAAATATTGAAAAGATAATTTTTTTGTTTTTTAAAACCGCTTTAAGTCCAAATGAAGCTGTAAGTACATAAATAGTTGTTTTTCATTTAGGCAGAAGACCAGCAGTTTGAATGGAATGGAGTTAGTCGATTCCAGCCGTCCCAATACTTGACTGGTACTTTATTTTGTCCACTTTCAATGGACGAAAGGTAAGGTTGGCTTTGGCGGGATTTGATCTGAGAACGTAGAAAACCAGAACAAATACTGCATTGAATTTTGTTCGGCATTCTGGTGCAGTACTTTTCGAAGTGGGCAGTGCTGCCCTTGGGATAGGTATTGAGGAATTATATACTGGGGACAAAAGGGGTGATAGGATGGGATGGAGCTGATAGATACATCTTTTAATAGTTTTTTAAAAAGTATTTTCAATTTTTATTCTGTGTGCCAGTCATCTAGTAATATTAGAGGTCAAAACACTCGTTAGCACGCGTCGCAAAATGCTTTGCAGCATTTCGTCCGGCTTTACATTGTGAGTTCGAATGCCACCGAGATTGACTTTGCTTTTCATCCTTTCGGGGTCGATAAAATAAGTACCAGTTGAACACTGAGGTCGATATAACCAATTTAGCCCTTTACCCGAAAGTGTTGACCTTGTGCCAAAATTTGAAACCGATATTAGAGGTCAAAATACTATTTTTATCTTTTGAAGATAATCAATCTGTCAGCAGTAATTTTTTTCAGTGTATTTCATTTTGTTGATTCGTAGCAAATTTGCGCTGAAAAAGTGTTAGTAAAAGAAGGAAGGTGATGTTTAAAATTTTTGGGAGGTACTACGCTAAAGAGTGAGCCAAGCTAGCGCCCTCATGAATAAATCAATAAATATAAACTCATAAAAACATTAGATAAATATACACCCTAGACAGAAATATTAGTAGCCAGAATCTCTCAGAGATTTAAGAGGCTCGTCCATCTGCGGTATGTGGATATGTTGTTGAATTACTAGAGATGATGCTGTTCGCTTTTCTCCGACCATAGGATTATTTACTATTATGAAGCAGATTATGTATTTATTCGTCTAATTTTAGCTTCATTTGCAAGTTGAAAAAAGGCTCATTAAAAATAAAAAAAAAGAACTCATATAGTTTAGAATTCCTTTCTATACAACACGATACTCTAGAAGTAAACATTCGTGTATCCGAATCCACGATGTGATTTGGATTCCCGTTTACGGCCACCTCACCACTTTTATATTCTTTTCTACTCCAGGCACAAGGCCCGAAATTTTGGGGGAGGGGTGTCAGTCGATTAGATCGACCCCAGTACGTAACTGATACTTAATTCATCGCCCTCCGAAAGGATGAAAGGCAAAGTCGTCCTCGGCAGAATTTGAACTCAGAACGGAAAGCATTTCGTCCGGTGTGCTAACATTTCTTATTTCTTTACTGCCCACAAGGGGCTACACACGTAGGAGACAAACAAAGACAGACAAACGGATTAAGTCGATTATATCGACCTCAGTACATAACTGGTACATATTTAATCGATCCCGAAAGGATGAAAGGCAAAGTCGACCTCGGCGGAATTTGAACTCAGAACGTAAAGACAAACGAAATACCGCTAAGCATTTCACCCGGCGTGCTAACGTTTCTGCCAGCTCGCCGCCTTATCACTTTTATATTCGCAGTATTTTTGAAAGAACAGCTTAAAGGTAATTTTGTTTCGTTTCTTCCTATAATGTTGAATCTATCAACCTATATAGCAAACGTATTCCCCGATGATAATATACTCGTAATTGCATGCATCATTTATTCAGAAAACAATTCTCTAACGTTTGTTCTTTCAACTGAAATAATTACCTTTGCGGTGGTGGTTGTACCATAAAATATATACGCTATTTCCTTTAAGAGCATTATAAATCAAAACATCCATTATCACTGGTATTCAAATATATATATTTGAAATGTCATAGTCGACATAGTAAAAGATTCAAAACTTAATGCTGACTATCGTTTATAAACGGCTGATTTCTATTACGTCACTTTTGCTGCTGGGGAAATATGACAAATGAACTAAAATTAAATCTTAGGTTTCTTACTCTATCATTTTCCAGGACAAATTTTCATTATTCGTAACTTAGCTTCTTTGGTTTTCTATATCTTTTTATTTAACTCATGCAACATAAAATCATATAGACACCTTAACGTTGAGAGCATTGAGCAAAAATCTCGCATCATATATGTAGATAGGCCAGAGAGTATAGAGAGTGGAGAATGGAGAGAATACATTTTCACATCCGATAAATGTAGTACATAGAGAGTACGCAGTAGGGTTCTCAACTAGATGTGGACATGATATAACTGAAATAACAAATCTAGGGCAGCATCTAAAAGTTCGAACGGCAACCAGCGGGCCATAGTTTCACTCTGTGAAAGTTGACCTTGAGTTATGGAACAACATCAACAACAACAAAAACAACAACATCAACATTTTAAAACAGAAGCACAAACCTACCCGTGCAGACAGAATCACATGCTACACATACATTTACTTTTGCATTTATTCTCCACCTGGCAAATATCTTATTACGAGTCCAGTTCCAGTTGCTGCTAGCGCTATTGAAAATATCTTAGAATTCACAATCTGATTATGCACATACGTACCATACAAAACGTGTACACAATCACTGTACCATACAAAACGTGTACACAATCACTGTACCATACAAAACGTGTACACAATCACTTTCCTTCCCACACAATGGACACACATAACAAATACGAACATATATGTATATTTCGGCATATGAATGTCCCTGCAGTTCAATCACCGAAGGTCAATTTATTATGGTGCAGTTGGTTGAGTATTAAAACATTCTTATTTTACCCACAGTATGACTTCGCAACATATAAATTTGTTTGGATTCGAAAAGGTTTTACACATCACTTCATCCTTTATGCCTTTACACAATCGCTCAGTCTGCTAGATATCTTCGAAGCCAATAGTGTTAAAGTAAAATAGTTCATGGGTTGTTGAATGTCTCTTAAAGACACTTTCGGCTATAGTTTGGAAACTTAAAGACGAAAGGACCAATTTCAACACCGAATAGAAAATTCTCTCCAAAACCAGACCCTATATATTAACGGGGACCAAACATATTCAGTATGTTCTCTTGAAAAACAATATCTTAAAGAACTTCAGAGCCTCCAATGACTACACAGTTTCCAGGAACGAAATTTCTTCTGTATATCCACATTTTTAGAAATGCACCTTGGCAGAATTTAAAAGTAGGCCACCAGACATGATAAATTATTAACATCTTGTTTACGTCTGGATGACTGATGTATTTAACGTTGATTATCTCCCTTGTGTTTTCTTCTTGTCTCCTTCCTTATCAGCATCTCTTGTTTAAGCATCATCTACTCAAAAGGCAACTGACAAACAGTCTTGTTCTCAATTGAAAAATGAGAAATTTAATGTTTCGACATAGAAAACCTTGGTAGCTGTATTTAACAAGGCTTGTGGTTTTTATTATAACATTATATATATTATACGTAAATATATGTATGTATGTATGTATGTATGTATGTATGTATGTATGTATGTATGTATGTATGTATGTATGTATATAACCATGAAGTTGCGGTCATGGCAAAGAATTACGGTGATTTTGCACTTTTAAATATTCTTCTTCTTTGGTTGATTTTTTCAGGGTGGTGGGGTTTCATATCACCACTCCTGTATGTGTTGTTTTCCTTTGGTTGTTGGCCCATTTGATGTATGAGGGAGTTTGACACTGTTACCCTCATCTGTACCTCAAGCCGGGCGTTGGTTCATCCGGTATATATATGTATATATATGTATACGTTTGTGAGTGCTTGTATATATATATATATATATATATATATATATATATATATATATATAATGTGTGTGTGTATTTAAATATATATATATATATATATATATATATATATATATATATATATATATATGCATGAACATTGAGACACACGTACACATTCTCTCTCGCGCATATTAGCTATAGCTTTGAAACACCTTATGTACACAGTTAGACCTCCCAAACACACAATGCCATATTAATACAACAATAACCATATATCTATATACAGACACAGATACAAACATCTTCATACCAGTGACATTCAATACGTCATATTAGCAGAAGCCAATCGAAAGCAGTTCATGGAATTTCTATCCTGTCCATCAACTGTCATGTCTTGTATCCCCCGCACCCCCACAGACACCTGCACATACACACACACACATGCATATATATATATATGTATATATATATATATATAGGCTTTGCTTTTCATGTTTTGAATTTCGTTTTTATCTATGACGTCAGACTATATAACTCCCGATCGGATGTTGTAAATATCTTTTGTTTATGAAATCATAGAATATACACCTTCCTCCACGTGGTCTTAAATTCCATCTCACCCATGACGTCATTAAATTGTAAATATACTGTAAAGATTCACACACGCACAAACACACAAACGCGCGTGCACAAAAGCTCTTTATATCAGAACAGACTTACTACCCAGCGTTGCCTGGTAAAGTATTCACGGAATTCTTTGCCAGTTTGTAGAACAGGAATTCATGGTACTTATGCATGTATATATATTTAACCTAACTTCTGGACTTATTTAGTTGCAACTATCCAAACAATAGCAATCAATTTACATGAGTAGAAGCTTTTTTGAATAATTTTTATCCTGAAAAATCACCTGTTACTTTTGTTTTAAAGTGAAAGAGAGGAGAAAATGAAAGATGTATGAAGGTGTATATGAAATGGACGTGTGTGTGTGTGTGCATGTGTATGTGCGTGTGTGTGTGTGAGATAGAGAGAGAGAGAGAGTGCCACTTACACATACATGAGAATACACACGTTCACTCATTCACTTTCTCTCTCACACACACATGCACGCGTACATACAAAAAAAGATGTACGCATATGTATTGATGTATGTGTGTATACATGACAACACAACCCATCTTTCTTTCTTTCTTTCTTTCTTTCTTTCTTTCTTTCTTTCTTTCTCTTTCTCTGTCTCTCTCTCTCTCTCTTTCACACATACGTCCGCTTCATATACACTTACATCTTTCACTTTCTCCTCTCTTTCCCTTTAAAACAAAAGTAAATAAATAAAATAAATTTACGGAAATTAATGAACTTCGGTCGATGAAATCACATTCAGTTAAAAATATTTCTGAATGATTAAAATATTGTGTATGTCGAACACAGAAAAGCGCGTGCGCAAAAGTTAACAAATGATTTAAAAGTGGCACTTTGGGCAAGTGTCTACTATAGCCTCGGGCCGACCAAAGCCTTGTAGGTGGATTTGGTTGACAGAAACTGAAAGAAGCCCGTCGTATATATGTATATGTATATATATATATGTGTGTGTGTGTGTGTGTGTGTTTGTGTGTCTGTGTTTGTCCCCCCAACATTGCTTGACAATCGATGCTGGTGTGTTTACATCCCCGTAAATGATACCGATAGAATAAGTACTAGGCTTACAAAGAATAAGTCCTGGGGACCATTTGCTCGATTAAAGGTGGTGCTCCAGCATGGCCGCAGGCAAATGACTGAAACAAGTAAAAGAGTAAAAGAGAGAGAGAGTATTTCCGCCTTTTATTTCCCTCAGAAATAGAGTAACGAAGTCTATCTTATCCCATGTTTTTTCCTTTTTTTTTATTTCCAAATCTTAAGAATGTAGTATTTGAGGGATATTTGGAGCTATTTCTTGCGAGTCAAACGATTAGGGAAATGCTTCCGGTTTGGATCGTTTGGCATGTCGTAAAATCTAATTCTTTCAAGTACGTTAGTTTCAGATTTTGACGCAAGGCCAGCAATTTCAAGGAAAGGTATAAGTCGATTACATCGACCTCCAACTCACAACTACTAATTTTTTTAATCGGCCCCGAAAACATCAATGATAAACTCGACCTCGGTGGCATTTGAACTCAGTACGTGAAGAAGGACGAAATGCTGCTAAGTATTTTGCCCGGCGTGCTAACCCTTACGCTAGCTCGCCGCCTTCCTTTTCTAGTACATTACTGTAATAGTTGACATCTTGAAACTGATCTTATTTGAAATATTCAAAACATTCTTTTACTTTATGAAATTCCTTTTGGATTTACCATATTGGGGAACAAGGGATAATGTTTTTGTTAATATCCATTAAGTTTCTCATTTGACATTTTATAAAGCTGGCGTTTACTTGTCTAAATGAAATTGTAGGCTCGACGGAAAAGATGCTTCACAACATTTCTTCCTACTCATTAGCAAGTTCAAATTACGCCGAGGTCGACTTTGCTATTTATCCTTTCGGGGTCGATAAAAATAAATACCAGCCGAGTCCTGGAGTCGATGTAGTCGACAAGTACCTTTCCCCAAATAGTTTAGGCCTTGTGCATCTAGGAGAAAAGATTATTTCTAGAATTAACAGGTTTTAGATTTGTGGTGACTGTAATGTATGGAAGGACCTAGGTTCTCAAAATCTTCACTATATTAATATTTATCATGCATGTGGTCATATGTGTAGTGTGATGTATCAAAGCTTCCATCATTTTATGTGTCAATATCTAGAGAGTTGAAGGCGGCGAGCTGGCAGAAATGTTAGCACGCCGGGTGAAATGTTTAGTGATATTTCGTTTGTTTTTACGTTCTGTGTTCAAATTCCGCGGACGTCGAATTTGCTTTTCATCCTTTCGGGGGTCGACAAATTAAGTACCAGTTTCGTACTGGCGTCGACGTACTCGACTGGTTCTCTCCCACCAAAATTTCGGGCCTTGAGGCTAGAGTAGAGAAGAATACCTAGATATTTGAACTTAGTTCTTAAAGCTTTCCAATAGATATATCTCTTCTGTGTTATTTATTCACAATGCCATAGATATAATCATCGCCTTTTACGCGTTCAGGACTGATCTGAGACTAAAGAACAAAACAACAACAACGATGAAAGCAATTCAGGGTGGAGAAAATATGTAGCAATCGTTAACTGGTGTCCTATATATATATATATATATATATATATATACATATATATATATTAGGTTTAGATTTGAGTAAATTTACCGTTTGCTCGTTCATTGCACATTTGGGATGGAAAGTTGTGTGCCATCTATTACTTTTTCATCCTGTTTTGTATATTTTCATGGGTCAACTATGAAAATTAGATTTGAATCGTTTCTGTTTTTATTGGATGTGTATTGCTAATAATAATGATAATAATGATAGCAATAATAATGGGACCCTGAGGAGATGGAGTATCCTATATTTTATAATATTTTATAATATTTTATAATATTTTATGATATGTATTAATCATTCTGGATGTTCTATCGAAATGTACATAGGTCTATTTATTTGTTATTATTATTATTATTGTTGTTGTAATAAAATACTTTCAACGGATCAATTTTGAGCTCTATTTAAAGTTGATATATATATATATATATATATATATATATATATATATATATATATATATATATATATATATATATATATACATGTATGTATGCATGTATGTATATCTATATCTATATAGAGAGATTTAAAACTCCTCTATGTATATTTATGGTATTGCATCAATGTTAGAACTCGCCACCACTACTACCGCCGATCACTACCAACTACACAATAGTAGTGGTAGTAGTAGTAGTAGTAGTAGTAGTAGTAGTAGTAGTAGTAGTAGTAGTAGTAGTAGTAGTATTGATGGTGCTGGTGCTGGTGCTGGTGATGCTGGTGGTGGTAGTAATAGTAGTAACTATATTACTTTGGTTATTGTTGTTATTGCCAAGGTTATTTTTTGTTTTCCTATGTACAGGATGGTTGGAATGAAAACAAACCTTCCTCAGATTATTATCCATGTGCATGTGTGTGTATGTGTACATATATATATATATATATATATATATATATATATATATATATAAATATATTTGTGTGTGTGTGTGTGTGTGTGTGTGTGTGTGTGTGTATAATACATACTGGTATGTGTGGACGTGTGTATAAATAAGGGGTGTCCGTGTATGTATCTGTGTGGGGGTATATAAATATGTGTATAATGCAGCTCACCATAACACGCGTACATACATATATATAGTATGTATAGTGTATATGGACGCGTGGATTTACGTGTGTGTTGTTAAACGCAGAACTATGTTCGTGAAAAATCAATCATTAGATAATTGTGATTTCAACATATTTGAAAGACATGCTGTTCCCTATTCACACACACACACATACATACACATACACACACAGATACATGCACACCCATATGCGCACTCATGTTTAGAATCGCGAAGCAAATAAAGCTCTTAATAATATGTAAATATTGTAAATATTGGTTTATCGGTGTATACTAATGTTAGAACTTACTAATACGGGAAAATAATTTTTTGATATGATATTGCTGTACATTTCTTCATCAACAAAATTCAAATCCCGCATTTATTAACTTTATCTTCCTTTACTCCAGGAGGTCAATGAAATGATATCCAGTTAAATAATGAAATTAATCACCTGCACTTTTCCTTAAAACGAATGCGTTGTGCTTGATAGAAATTAGTGGAGGCGCAATGGCCCAGTGGTTAGGGCAGTGGACTCGCGGTGATAGGATCGCGGTTTCGATTCCCAGACCGGGCGTTGTCAGTGTTTATTGAGTGAAAGCCACGAGGCTCCGGCAGGGGATGGTGGCGAACCCTGCTGTACTCTTTAACCACAACTTCCTCTCACTCTTACTTCCTGTTCCTGTTGTGCTTGTAATCCAAAGGGTCAGCCTTGTGTCACGCTGTGTCACGCTGAATATCCCCGAGAACTACGTTAAGGGTACACGTGTCTATGGAGTGCTCAGCTACTTGCACGTTAATTTCACGAGCTGGCTGTTCCGTTGATCGGATCAACTGGAACCCTCGACGTCGTAAGCGACGGAGTGCCAACAACAACGATAGAAATTAGATTGGCATAGTAGGTAATGGTACAATTCTTATGTTATGTTTGTTGTTTCATTTCTTTATATTCTCATTTCAAAACTCCGTTCAGATTGCTTTTTTTTACTATCGTTTCGCAGCTCAAAAACTAAATTGTCAGTGAATTACTCTTGATTAAATTTATCATATATCACTCCTAAATATCTGTGTTTTGCCTTGGCAATTAGAGATGATGATGATGATGATGATGATGATGATAATGGTTTCAAATTTTGGAACAAGTCTAGCAATTTCGGGGGATGAGATAAGCCGATCGACCTCAGTGATCAACTGGTACGACCCCGAAAGAATGGAAGGCAAAGTCAATTTCGGTGGAATTTGAACTCGCTCACCACCTTAATGAAGATAATAATAATAATAATAATAATAATAATAATAATAATAATAATAATAATAATAATAATAATAATTTCATTTATTTGTCACAAGGGCAAATGATGAGTAGGGTGAAATAAAAGACGGACATAAATCTTGGGGGTTTACATATAATGAGATGATTAAAATTTTTTTTAAATGAAAGAAAGTATACACGATACACACTGAAAAAGAAGGGACATATGCATAACATACAAAGGTTTTAAAAAATGGGGAGGGGGTATGATAGAGATGTGGCCCTAATTTACGTAAGAGACGCTCCAACCTGGTCAAGCCACGACGGTCAGGCGATAAATGATAACGGAGGTGATGTAAGCATTCGTGACCTCTGCCAGACCTTTCAGGGACAGCTTCCATTCACCCATTTGTGGGTTAGACTGGCCACCCTGTCATCAATACAACGTGCGGTTGTTATGATAACTAGCTGTTAATGCCTCGCTGTCTGTTGATTGGCTAAAATTACCCAAATTTTCCAAATTTAATTCCAAATAACATCAGATTCTTTAATTTATGAGAGAAAGTAATTAGTTGAATGTATTCACCATTCTGAACTGCATCGATGCGCCAAATTTGAAAACAATCTGAGCAAAATTAAAGGGGGCTGATTTTGTGACTGAAACAAACTAGATCCCCAGCGCCTCACTGGGAAATCTGACTTCTACAGAACCATATTGTCTTCCTCGAGTGAAGGACACATTAAATAACAATATAGTCCAAATACTCTTCTAGCACTTTTCTACTTGGATGTGCGGTGCAATGAAATTTTTCCTCGTCTTTATGATCCTTCTGGCCGTCTTCTCCATCAAATCTGAAGGGATAGCAAGCTTGGTTTTCCTATCCCCACTATTGGGGAGTTTTTCTGCTTCACTCAAGTACGTATGTTTTCCTTCCAGTGAGATTTGCTCCAGCAATTTTGTTACTCTAGCAAAGGAGTTGTTTTTAACGTTACTGTTATTGTTTGCGTTAATTATATCGTTTTTGCTGCTGATGTTGTTCCTGTCGTTGTTGTTGTTGTTAGTCGGAGTCAAAGCGACATTATTGTTTGTGGTGATGTTCATATCGTTGACCGAAGTAGCCAAGCTACTTGGTAACGGGGAAAAATAATTTAGCTGTACTGCTTATTTTTCTCTACCGTCAAAGCTTTACTGTTGTTGTTGTTGCTACTGCTGCTGCTGCTGTTGCTGTTGTTACTGCTACTGTTGTTGTTGCTGTTGTTGTTTCAGCTACTGTTGCTGCTGTTGTTGTTGTTGTTGTTGATGTTCTTAGGGATGATGGCGGTGGTGATGTCAGAGTTGCTGGTGTTGTTGTTTGTGATTGGAATGGTTGTCTTGTTTTGCTTGCTTGTTTGCCTGGTAGTCACGTCAACAGGTGAAGAAGTGTTACCCTCTCTCATTTTTGTGGCAAGTCACTCCTCTGTCTCTCCCCGTCTCTCATCAATTACTGAAATTCCCTCGAAACTATTTGTTGCTGCCATTCAGCATAGTTCTGAATTTTTACACATGGAATAAAAAATGGAATAAATCTGATAAGCCCCCCAAGAAATAGGTGACTTTTAACAAAAAAAAAAAAAAGAAAGAAAGAGACTCACCAGCAGAAGAACGATCCCGTATTCTCCACCTTGGTTGAAAATGACAGGAAAGCACCGCTATTATCCGAAGAAAACTGACGATTTTCGAAAACAAAACACGGAGCCGAGATCAAGCGTAGCTTCCTCGGCTGACGGCAATAATAATAATAATAATAATAATAATAATAATAATAATAATAATAATTAGCTAGCAGATGGGAACAGAAATCTCTGCATGGCAAGTATGTGGCTCGTAGCAAACAAGCTGATGTCGACCAGAAACACACGCATCAATGGTTACGAAGTTCAGGGTTAAAAGCAAAGAGTGAAGGTTTCCTATTAGCTGCTCAAGACCAAAGTTTATTAACCCGGAACTACCAAGCCAATGTGATAAAAAATGGAGCTGACCCACAATGCCGATTCTGTAACGATGAGATTGAAACTATAGACCACCTAATCTCAGGGAGTAGAGACTTAGCCCCTGTAGAATGACAGAGTCGGCCAGTATTTACACTGGATAATGTTGCGGCATTATAAAATCAAAACCGCTGACAAATGGTGTAAACACCATCCTGAAGCTGTGACTGAGGGAGAAAATGTGTCGATTCTCTGGGACTTCCCCGTACATACCGACAAAACTATAAAAGCTAATAAACCGGATATTATTATAAAAGATCAGACAAAAAAGATGTGTTTATTAATTGACATGAGTATTCTTTGCGATCACAATATAGCGGCGAAAGAATTTGACAAGATCAGTAAATATAAAGAAGTGCTAATAGAAATTGAAAAAATGTGGCATCTCAAGGCGACTACCGTACCAGTGATTGTAGGATCTCTAGGAATGATAAAAAAAGGTACTGAAACCTATTTGAAAATGATACCAGGCCTACCATCCCTACAGGAAGTGCAAAAAACCGTATTAACTGGAACGACTAATGTACTGAGAAGAGCATTATCGCTCTGAAAACAACATCCATTCATGAATTTATTTATTAAATTTTTACATACATATTTTACCTGTGAATTTACGTGTGTAAACTGGGAATGCATACAATGAGCTTCTCTGCTCATAGCCACGTGTTGAGAGGAATTCTTTGAGGTTTGGATAATTCACTTTGGAAACGTGGGTGTTTCGTTCAACATCCTCAAACAATCCTATTTCAAGGTCCTTTTGAGCGGGATGGGCTACTCGACCTGTAGAAAATTCTAACTGGGCCCCACCTGCAAGGTCATGCGCTGTTTATCTTGATATGAGATCACCGTTTAGCACACATATGGTTGTCATGCATATGCCATGGTGTACCCTTATCAGATGGGTTGTCATGATGGGTATACTGGGCTTCGTATATTTTACCCCAGTGTCACTTTGATGACATGCATTGCTCTCTCACTCAATAATAATAATAATAATAATTGTTCTAGTTATTGGTGTTGTTATTTGTTATTATTATTACGGATCGTTTAAGGCAATGAGCTTGCAAAATCGTTAGCACCCCAGGCGAAACGCTTAGCGGTTACTTTCTGAGTTCAAATTCCGCCGAGGTCGACTTTGACTATCTCCATTTTGGGGGCGATGAAATAAGTACCAGTGGAGTCCAGGGTCGATATAACCGACTCTCTCTTTTCAGTCCTTAGTTTCAGTCCTTGTGCCTATAGTAGAAAGGATTATTACGGTTTGTTAAGGTGGCGAGCCGGTAAAATCATTAGCACGCCACGTAAAAATACTTAGCGGTTTTCTCCCGTCTTTACGCTTACGTTATGAGTTAAATTGCTCCGAGGTCGACTTCATACTTTCTGGGTTGATAGAGTAAGTACCAGTTAAGCCTTGGGGTCAATGTAATAGAGTAACCCCACCTGCCTCAAAATTAATGGTTTTGTGCTAAAATTTGAAAACCATTATCACGGATTGTAGCGGGTCAGGAGATTGTCAATAGAGTTAGATAATCAAACATAAAAATACAAGTTCTTGCCGACTATACTACGAACCTTTACATTCTGAGTTCAACTTTGATGTCAACTTTGCATTTCATGATTTCTGAACCAATGAAATAAATGCCAATCAGCTGTATGGCCTCTTTATGAATGTTCTGAAATCATCTTTCACAGCGTTGGATTTTTATCTCATTCTGTTAATTTATATATATATATATATATATATATATATATATATATATATATATACGTACAAACGTAAACGTGCATGAATACATTCAT
>NC_142934.1:65324501-65334501 GCF_046866305.1 Octopus bimaculoides | reverse complement strand
ACATTGTTGCTAATGGTTATTTAGCCCTGAACAACCCATGTTCTTTTTTGCCAAGTAGATCTACATTACACAACGCATTCATTCATGTTTTTGTATGAGATAAAATGTGATTTGCAGCAGATTTTTGGCTGCTATCTCTAACAGATTGAACAGCTGAGTAGAGGCTGCCTCGTTGTCTCTTTGCTAATGCATGTAGTTTAAACGACGCCATATATGCAGAAATGTTTCTAAAAGTTTGAATGTATAAATGCTAAAGTGTATATATATATCATAAGTCTGCGTAAAAACATAGTTGTTTTGTCTGTGAGCGTTCATGCATAGATAAATTTACATATGTTCTCGTTATTTACACACTAATTCTATACATAGTCTTTTAGAAATAGGCAATTCTATATTTGTGTATAATGTGTGTATATACACATCGATTCAAGTGTCTTTTTTCCGTATGACGTCTATATCTGTGACGCACACAACCACACACGCACAGACACAGACACAAGTGCATAATTAATATGTATGTTACGTGTGTGTGTACGGATCTGTATGTGTGCAGAATAAACACGCGGACGCATGAACACGGTGACACAGAATATTTCTATATGAGTGAGCGTGTGTGTCTGTGTTTATGGGTATGTATGGATGCGTGTATATCACAGCTGTTTGTATGTCTGAATAGATAGGGTAACATGTCCTTTCCTAAAACTAAGATACAAGATTATATTTGAATGCAATTTGGCTGCTGGTAACTTGAAAGTCCTGCACCCTTGCAGAGGCCTCCCTTCTTTCGTTCTGCAGAAACTTTGTTGTTTTATATCCCCTGTTGAGTCGTCGTAGAGCTAAACTGTAGCAAAAGCTATTCCACTTGCAACTATCCTGTCGTTTGTATACCAAAACCAGTATTGTCTTATACATTAGACGGTGAGCTGGCAGAATTGTTAGCACACTAGGCGAAGTGTTGAGTGGTATTTTGTCAGTCTTTACGTTCTGAGTTCAAATGCTGCCGTGGCTAATTTTGCCGTTCATCCTTTCAGGGTCGATAAAATAAGTACCAGTTGAGCACTGCAGTTAACCTTTCCCTTGAAATTGCTGGGCTTGTACCAAAATTTGAAACCAATATTCACTGACACAAGGACGGACAAGCTGGCAGAATCGTTAGCACGCCGGTCAAAATGCTTAGCAGCATTTCACCTGTCTTTACGTTCTGAGTTCAAATACCTTTGACGTCAACTTTGTCTTCCATCCTTTTGGAGTCGATAGAATAAGAACTAGTTGAGTACTGGAGTCAATGTCATCGACTTACCCCTCTCTCAAAATTGCTGGCCCTGTATCAAAATTTGAAACCAGTATTACTCCTTATACTAATATTCATAATATTTTACTTGTCGCGCTCCGAGAAAGATACATTGCTCATCACACTTGCTGATCAGATTCTGCAGGACTCGTTAGATTGATGCCGTTAATATTCCGTTTTTGCACGTCAGTTGCTGCAGGAAAGGCATGAGCAGAAAGAAGGTTCCAATGGGAAGATGTTCTTGAGAGAAATAACTTCATAATGGTCAGTGAGGTACCATGTGGGTTTGGTGCATCAACAGTGACGAAAGGTGAAAATACGAAAGTGTCGGGGAACAAAGGCAGCCAGCTCTGAGAAACAGAAAGTGGGGTCATCATGCCGGTGGGCCAAAAGCTGGAGTATATCTGTCAGTAATCGAATATCAATCAGTCAAGTAGTTCTTCTCTGAATGTAGTCAAAGCTGTCTGTGTGTGTAGCGATGCTACGTACACCAACCCAGATGGGGAAGTATTAGTCTGTTAAGGGCTCTACTGGAGACTTGTAAAATATGAGCACCTGTTATATGAAATATTTTCTAGCTCTGACGAGAAGGGTTAGTCTTTTGCATGTGGTCTTAGCTACACTAACGATATGTTTTCGCTGGAAATGATCGTGCTTGATAATGAGGTCCAGCATTTGGACAAACTGTCGGAGCTCTAGCTAAGTGTTGTTCGTGTTTAGTGATGGTGTGGTGGTGTTTTCTTCATATGAATAGTGCATGAGTAATTTACTGTTTTATTGTGATAAGAAACAAAGTTGCCATGGCTCCTCTTAAGGATTCTCGAGGTCTCCATTTATGGAATCAGTGTAGGATTAGTGTGTGGTGCCTAGGCTGCGTGCGGATGATGCCTGGTTTGGAGAAGTTAAGGAGGAATGAAGGATCGCACCGTCTGTGTAAGACTAGTTGCTGTTGGATATGGCGGAAAGTAGTTCATTAATGTATAAAAAGACGAAAGATGGGAAACACAGCTAAGCCTTTGGGGGGAAAAAGGAGTTGATTGAGAGTGACGCACAAAAAGCTCCGCCAACAAATGCCGCGATAGTGCGATCAGAAAGGAAGTTACCGATCCAAGAGTTGGGAGAAGAGTGGAACCTGTGAATGGTAAGTTTAGATACGAAATGTGTATGCTTGATTCGGTCAAAGGATTTGCAGAGTTTTTGAGTTAATGCAATCGACTAGTTCTCTCCCACAAAACTTCAGGCCGTGTCCCTATAGTAGAAAATATTTTTATAAATATTGATCACTGGGGGCGGCGAGCTAGCAGAATCGTTACTGTATCGGACAATATACTTAACAGCATTTCTTCCGGCTTTACGTTCTAAGTTAAAATCACGCCGAGGTGACTTTACCTTTCATTCTTTCGAGGTCGATAAAATACATTACTAGTTCAGCATTGAGATCGATATAATCGATTACCCCTCCCTGAAAATTGCTGCCCTTGTGGCAAAATTTGAAACCATTGTTATTCAACTCTAAAATGCAGCGGGCTAGCAGAATCGTTAGCACACCGGAGGGAAATGCTTTGCGGTATTTCGTTCACGTTCTGAGTTCAAATTCCGCGCGGTCGACTTTGCCTTTCATCCTTTCGGGGTCGATAAAGTAAGTACCAGTTGAGTACTTGGGTCAATGAAATCGACTATCTCCCTCCTCTAAATTTCAGGCCCTGTGTCTATAGTAGAAATCATTATTACCTATCTCTGTAAATTTACATATATGCGTCAGAGGAAAATTTATCAACTAAAATGTTTAAATTTTAAATTAAGAGATCAATTTGTGTTTGCACAATAATTACTTTTATATATAAATATATCAAATGTGCAAAGGTAAATTTTATAATTAAATAAGTTTTATTAGGCTTTGCATAGTCACCACTATTTATGTGTGCAGTATTTAGTGCATAAATTTAAATCCTTATAAATAATTAAGTTCTATAATAACATTAGTATTATGATGAGAGAGAACATAATGTGAAAAATCTATATTGTATAAAATATCTAATTTGACAACATAAAGGAACAGTAATGGAAAATATGAAGAAATATGTCGAGTGTAGGTATAGATCTAATATCATATAACTTAGAATAACAAAATTAAAACTAGTTAACCACAGCGGTGATTAATAAATTAATGGCATTTTTATTATTGTTAGCGGTTTTTTGTAGGAAACTGCCAAATGAGATTTATAGGGATTGGCTATACGTTATATGATACATACATGCATACGTATATATCTATATATCTATATATATATATATATATATATATATATATATATATATATATATATATATACACGTATATTTATACATATATATACACATACATAGAAAGACGCACACACACACGCACACGCACACACACACGCATACACACACACACACGAACATGTATAGTGTTGAGTGAAAAGTAATTTATTTGCTTTACTTGTCAGGTTACAACAAAAGCAGTCTAGCCTTCAAAGTAGAGGCCATCGTGTTGCACTACCTGAAGCCACCTTTCTGCCAGTTCTTGGATTCCACGCTGATACAGGTTCTTATCCTTCGAGGCAAACACCTTCACTGAAGCTGCTATTTCCTCGTGGTTGATAAGCAAGCTCAGAGAAAAACTTCTTCATACACACAAGCACGCCGCGCGCACAGACAGGCACGTATATATGTGTGTGCATGTTTATATATATATATATATATATATATATATATATATATATATATATATATATATATATATATATACATATACATACACACACACACACACACACACATATACATAATATGTATAAATAGAAAGAAAGATAGATACACACACACATACAAGCCGAAGCATATGTCGGTTACCGAGGTATGTGAGACTGAAAATATGAGAATGATCTCTTGAACGGATATATATATATATATATATATATATATATATATATACATACACCTTTTGTGATTGAGTCTGTACCCAAATCTGTGTGTATGTGTTTGTGTATCTGATTCTGTTCATTGTGTATTTGTGTATATGTCTATGCATAAATAGACATCTAAGTACGTTGGTGGTACAGATTCTTTCTCTCTGTAACATAATATTCAAGTCTGGGTTTAAGATTTAAATGACTCTAATTTCATTGTGACCGTTTTTCAACATCACACGATGGAAACATCCTCTACATAATAAACATAATATATTTGCTCATTGATGGATACTGTTTATTACGAAGAAAAGTTGTATTCCAATCATGATCCTTAATCGAATCATTGACTACGTGTTTTTCTTTAAAAATATACGCGTAGGTTTTGGTTTACTGAATTAAGGTTCTCAATCGAGTACTAGATTATGTAATAACATTAAGTTCTATAATTCCTGTCGCAATGCTTGTTATAAAGTCTACAGATCTCCTGGAAATGGAATTGTAGGGATTATATCTTTTGTTTTTCCGTTTTTCCTCTGCAGTTATATACTTGAAACTGTCCACTCTTCTTGCTTGTTGGGGCAGAGAAACCAGAGGTCATTTCTATTATTTTTGAAAGAAGATAGTATTATGTACTCTCAAGAAGTATATTAGAAGAGTAAAAGCGTGACTTTGCTATTAGTGTGTATTAATTATGCAATAAATATATATATATATGAATCATGATTGGAGCTAACAGAAAGACTGTATAATGCAATACTTTGGTCTTGATTGAATTTAGTCTGAATGTAGAGTATGTGCTAATTGTTCGAAATACTGGTGCTTTACAAATAGCTATATTTAGCAAAGTATGATATTATTGTTGACGAATCTCTTCGTGGTTTTGTACTTCGTATGTAAAACAATACTTAAAATTGTCTATGAATGAGTGAAGATCATCTAAATTTTATTCAAGAACATAACTAGAATTCCTTCCCATCTTCAGAAGCTCCCTACCCTGGCCATCAAACGACAAATATGAAACATAACAGACTTCTACTTCTAACATTATTTGGCAGAATTTAAAATATTCTATTCATAGCTTCTTCTCTTCAGACTAACAATCTACAGAAAAATCAGGGGATTTGTCTATATATATATATATATATATATATATATATATATATATATATATATATATGTCAATCTGTGAATTCATTTAATCCGGTAGCGCTTACAAAAAATGCTCCTTAATGTATCATTCTACTAAACATATAGAATAAGCTAGTACGAAATAAGAAAAAAAAAAACAATTGTTTTAAAGGAATATTTTTATTGATGCAGTCATATAAGTAATTTATTTATTCTTAAATATAAAATAGATTATCTTTACATGCTTTAAACTACGAAACAATTTGTCGTGATATAGGAATTTTCCAATGGTTCAATAATTTCACCATACTATTTCCCTCGTCATTTATTACTTTATGTATATATATATATATATATATATATATATAATTAGCACATCTAACCTAAATTAGAATGTCGCTCACTCTTTTGCCGAACCGCTAAGTTACGGGGACATAAACACACCAGCATCGGTTGTTAAGCGATGTTGGGGGGACAAACGCAGACACACAAACACACATACGCATATGTATACATATATATACGACGGGCTTCTTTCAGTTTCCGTCTACCAAATCCACTCACAAGGCTTTGGTCGGCCCAACGCTATAGTAGAAGACACTTGCCCAGGGTGCCAGAACTCAGATCTATGTGGTTGGTAAGCAAGCTACTTACAACACAGCCACTCATATGCATACTTAAATTTGTTAATAAATTAAAGAATGATAGCGATTTCGAATTTTATTATCGCTTCTTGTTTTGTATATTTGAGTAATAATATTTCTCATTTCCGTGTAGATACAATCTTAAGGTTCTATTGAAGTAGATAGTCTTATACATAAATGTAATGTAAGCAATAACATTGTAGAAAAATAATGATGGTCTTGACCTGTAATATTATCTGGAGACTAGAGGCTCAGTAGGTCGGAGCAAATCCAAGCTTTCGTGACGCTTTTAAACGATAAGAATAAAAGATTCTGTCACTCTCTTCCTGATTGGGGTACCAGGCCATTCCAAGGTTAATCCCTACCCTTCCGCAGTCATAACTTTGTTTGTGTGAGGGTATAAAAGTGTCCGTCTCATTGTTTGTGAGTGCTCACATGTATTTGCGTAAATGTATGTGTGTGCGTGTGTGTATGTGTATAACAGCTATGCGAAATGAAGAGTATTGCTCAAAGACACGCGACGCCTCTCGATCCGAAAATCGAAAACACGACCGAGCGATCGTAAATCAAACGCCAAAATCACCACACTACGCACCGGTAGCACCAAATAGAATTCTTCATCTTCCTCACCCCATCTCGCAAGAAGATACGTTTGCGGGCCATAAAGAGAAGAAATATCAAAATGAATATTCTACATAATCAACAGTATCTGTCAAATTGTGAACTGCTATAGTGTTTTTATGATGTAAAAGAGATTTAAATGTGACGTTCAAGACTTCATAAAGAAATTAGAGACGTTATAATGAAATGAAACATTTATGTGTCGGACTGACTTGAATATTATGTAACAGAAAAATATAAAAACATACTACTATTTCATTAAATACAAACGCACACACATGTACACAAATACATGCGCAGACATGCACACACACACATGCATGCGCACACATACAGACATATACGGACGCATAGCGCCAGGCAGATACATATACACGTACGCATACAAATCAAAGACGTCGCGTCGCACATACGCATTGACATTTTACTAAGGTCACATTTATGCACACATGCATACACACACACACACACACACATATACATACACACATTCAAACACCTACATACAAACACGGGCGCACTGTTATAGACAAACGCATACATGCATATATAAATATATATATATATATATATATATATATATATATATATATATATATATATATATATATATATGTATATACACACACACACATATATATAAATATACATATGTACACAAATGCATACACACCCCACCAAATATGCACATATACATCTCACTGAGGCAGTCCTTATTCACAAACAGTTCAACCTCATACGCACATCTGTGCCTGCACCGTCACACATAAACACGTCATGTCTCTAATTTTTGCTATTTTCCAGTCTAGATTAAATATCAGCTAAGCCACGTTGTCTTTCTGTGTGGATTGGTCATTAATTAGAAGACATGACTCAATATGCTATGGTAGTGAATCTCCGTCATTGGACAATGCTCCAGTTTTTGCTCGATCACCCAAATTACACCCGCCTTACATGTATGTAGCTGACCATTCTGCAGAAATAGCCGCCCTGAACTCTAATTTTTCAGGCGGAATCAGTGCCACAAGACTATATTTTTTGAATTACAAGGACAATTCACGTAGCAGGTTTCTCTACAATTTCCATCGACCCGATTTCACTTATATGAGTCAATTCGAGTTAAAAGACAAGCAAAACAAACACTAAAAAGCTGCTGCTTCAGACTTAATCCTGTTTGAGATTATTCATTCTGTGATGTTTGAGAAATTTGTTAGTCTTAATTATTAATCTCGGGTAAGGCAGCGAGCTGGCAGAATCGTTAGCTCACCATGCAGAATGCTTAGTGGCATTTCGTCCGTCATTACGTCCTAAGTTCAAATTTCACTGCGGTCGAGGTCAACTTTGCCTTTTATTCACTCAGGATCGATAACATAAATATCAGTTGAACACTGAGATTGATGTAATCGACTTCACCTCTTCCCCGAAATTGCTGGCGTTTTGCCAAAATTTGAAACCAATATTAACCTCGGATAAGACTGTGAGCTGGCAAAATCGTCAGCAAACTGGAGAATATGCTTAGCAGCATTTCGTCCATCCATACGCTCTGAGTTCAAATTCTGCTGAGGTCGACTTTGCCTTTCATTCTATCGGGTAGATAAAATAAATACCCGTTGAGCACTAGGATCGATGTAACCGATTTATCCCTTCCTCCGAAACTGCTAGCCTGGTGCCAAAATTTCAAATCATTATATATTGCCAGTGACAAATAGCCTAGACATGACGCTGGACATGAAGGTCAATGTCATCACTATTGACCAAGTTTGCAAATATGGAATTAGTCGTGTGTGTGTGAAATATATTATGGAAAATACCAGTTCCAGGAATGCGTCTAATATGTAAATTGGTATATCTAATAACTTAATACCGTTGTATGCAGTGGCTACATGAACAATGTGTTCGGAGACAGAAGTGGGTGCAGATGAAGGGGCAACAACCCCCGAAATATGGCATATACACCCATTACTCACTTTTGTCTCCGATCTCATTGCCTGTTTACATCTGACGTCTCGATACGAAACGTTGTAGCAAAAATCATTGCTGGCAATAGTTTCTATAGAATATCTATAGAAACTACCTTAAAAATAAAGTAACAAGCACTGCTGACGCAGTAGAACGTACTACCGACTTATAAGAAACATTTAGTATACTTCATAGTATATTGTGTTTGCATAACGAAGTGCCACGTGCCTACAAACCTTTAATATCATGGAAAAATACTGAAAATCAAACTCCACATGCTCAAGTTTGTTTTCATGGAAGTTTCACAGTCGTTGAAAGTTCTGGGCTAACTGAGATGTTAAAAAATAATCAATTCGTGAAAACCAATTAACATTTACTTTCCAGATTTTGATGATTCAATAATACAGTGCTTTCGACCTTCCTAACCATATATATGGACGTTAAATCAAATGGAAGTTTAATGATTGTATGAAACAATTTTAAAATTTTTATTTGATTGCAATATATATACATAAAATATTAGTTTCATAAATTGTTTCAATAAATGCAAAGAATATGACGGCGAAAATATTTACTACTTAGCAATTTAAAATGAGGAGAGGAATTAAGGAATTCGCTGGGGACTTTCGGATGCTCCGTATTAGATGATAAAAGCGATTACCATAACTTGCTCTTATCTGGCACAGCTTAAGTTTGGAGCAATATTAGTCTTGCCATGACTTGATTTATCCTGAATTCCGAAATCAACAAAAATTATGTAATACTTACAATGTTTCCCATGTTAAAACACATCTCTCGTTAAATTCATTTCATAATTCGCTTGATGAATAAACTATGGATAGTTAATTGTCCATGCCATGAGTCACAGGGCAACACCGGTGGAGCGGTTTGAACTACGAGCTCTTCAGATAGCAGAGGTCTCAGTTTCAATTTTTCCAGATATTATTATTATAGTAAAAAAATAACACTATTTCTTGAAAATCCAAGAAGTTTGTTACTTAGCTAAACATTTCTGTTCTGAATTTCTTTGATGACTCAATTAATCCAGACTAAGAAGGAGAGAAAATATTATTTGAGATGTCATATTTGTGAATGCAAATGAATAGAGCCTTGCAATGGAATTCTACTGTGAGTCTATCTAGTCTCTTAATTGATAGAAATTGTGAGAGTGAGGAATGCTAGAGAGAATGAAGAATCAAAGGCGGTAAGGAAGAAGGGAGAATCGAGAGAGAGAGAGGTGGGGGAGACGACAAACTCAAGCTGAACACATTGGAATAACATGTGTGATATGAATTAGGGCTTCCCAGACATTCCCATAAATATTTCTCCAACTGAATCAGTTATTTTCACCCACTTACCAACTCGGCCATGATCAACTACATCACCTCTCACATTTTTATCAATTCTATAACATCACAGGA
>NC_142934.1:65294501-65319501 GCF_046866305.1 Octopus bimaculoides | reverse complement strand
TAGGCAAGTTTTGTACTACTCTATACGGTTAATGAGACGAGTTCTATTATAGTCCGTAGAGCCATTGTGAAACAGATTCAGTTCTATTAGCTAGCGTGCAACTATTGTTAAGCAGGCAAGTTCTATTGTACACTGTAGAAAAAATTAGTTGGGCAAGTGCACATAAATATATTGTTTTTGATGGCATAAAATATGCACGAGTATATTAGGCACAACCCAGTTACAGTAGCGCATATTCAGGGAAATGTGAGCGTCAGGGACAAAATTAGCTTATGGAAAGACCCAACTTAGCGTAAGAAGCGGGGTGAATTTTTGAGATATGCTTTGGAGAAATACGGTAGTTATGCAGGCAAGCTATTTTGTTTTCTGTAACACCATTGGCTTGAATGCAAGGATTTTTGTGCTGTTGATCAATAATTCAGTACTCTAGAACTGCTTCAAATTGATAACTATGGTTTGGCATGTGACATTTATTCTGTAGAACTGTGGTACTAGAATCAAACAAGACTGTATCGATGTGGAAACCACAAACTGAAACATTAGACGTTGCCCAGGTTATATTAGGGGAAAACACACACACGCAAAAATAAATTGGTATCTATGCCTTTGATATAGAACTAAATAATAAACTATGGTTCGTAGATTTTAGATTTATTCTGTCGTAACTATGAGATAATCTTTCAATATTACTTTATTAAACTATCGACCAGACTATTCGATGTTGTTATGTACCGTTGGCCACAAATCCTTCTTCGTATTCGAATGAAACCACCCTGCTGACGAGGCGGGTAGGTCAGGATTTCCTCCGAACGTAACGCACCACTCTACCCACGCGGCCACGAATATTTACAGTTGTCAAGAGGTGGTCTAGTTTTTCATTTGACCGTGCAGGTTTTGATGCGTTTCAAAGTATTGCATAAATTATTGCAAATGATCGGAATGGGTTAAAGTGGGACAACATGGATAGTTATTTCCTCCATATTGGTTTATAACATTATTGTTCATAATTATCTGTTGTTACTTGGTTCAACGAGATTATAAATGAGGGAAGTCGCGCCTTATTATGGTACGCATGTATGTTAATTACTTCAGCGAGAAACGAGAAGGTATTCCCATCCTCATATATACATATGCGTGTGTGTGTGTATGTGTGTGTGTGTGTGTGTGTGTATGTGTGTATGTATATACATATACATATATTTATATACATGGTATACATGCATGGGTGCATTTCTATCTACGTATAGATATGTAAGCATATATATCTATTATATATATACATATATATATATATATATACGTACACATACGAACATATATACGCATATACGAATGTGTATATGTATATACACATGCAAATGCATATACATACATATAAATATGTATTCCCACACCCCTACCTCACACATATGTGTATACATTACAAATTACTGGTTAAAATTTTACGATGAATGAGAGTAGATATTCTCAGTAGCAAATTGCGACAAAAATATCAGTCATATTGACCTTATCTATGAAACGAGCTGGAACTGCGCTCTCTTATGACATTGCTAGTGTTGTTGCTGAGTATAGACTATCACCGTTAGTGAACGCCTTGTCTTCTATCTATCTATCTATCTATCTATCTATCTATCTATCTATCTATCTATCTATTTTTTTTCTCTCTCTCTCTATCTATTTTCCTTCTCTTCTCCATTCTCTAGAGAAAGAGAGAGAAGACAAAGATAGGGTGTTGGATGAATGGGTAGATATAGCGTAAACCTACCCACGTCTCTCTCCTCTTCTCTCGCTTTTTCTCTGTATGAATGTGTGCATGTGTGTGTGTGTGTGTGTTCGTGCGTGCGTGCACGTGCGTGTATGTTCATGTATGTATATATGCACATTAGGAAAGTAAATAATTTTTATTCCCCGCTGTGAAAATATGTGTTTAAGGCACACAATATTCTCTATACAGCCACTGAAAGGCATCACTCTAAATAGTTTCACCATTTTTTATCGCTGGAGTAGTCTCTTTCCACACGTCGTAGAGAATAGTAGCTTATAGCTTATAGCTCCGATAGAATTAAATGGGCTGCTTTATTTTCGTAACAGTCCAAGCACTGGCAAAGTGATTTCATTCATTAAGATAAGTATTAGATGTTAAGATAAAGGGACATGTAATATAAACTTACTATGGTAGTTTATTTTATGTAAATATTTTTAGCCCCACTGTAAAAATTAATCTACTCTTGAAAAAGTATGAAAATAAGAGCATGGTATTTAGTAATATCATTAGCATACAATAGAAAACGTTTAATATCTTAACGGACGCTAGTTGGTTAAATGGATTGCGACAACGTATTATTATTGTTTAACGATGTAACCGTTGACTGAAAATTAGTCGCATGAGTGCATCAAACATCGCACAAAACCAGTGCCTATATAATTGTAAACAAACACTACAGAAAAAAACTTTAGTTAACAAGCAAACAAAAGAGGAACACTTAACATATTTATCGTCTACTGAATTCACAATTAAAATAGATAATGGCGGAAGTGACACTAATTCCGTGTCACATTACTAAAATAAACATATAACATCCATTAGTCACGTTTAAAATAGCAAGTTATACTATACTCTGACTGGTGCATGAAATCAAAAGATGAAGACGCAAATTATGGGGATAATGTCAATGCCAAACATGTTGACTTTGCTTCTTGTAAAGAGACTGCGAGATATGACAACGTTTCCATCGAGAAGAAGAAATTATGAAGGGGTAGAAATATCGATTTGAAATTTTGGCACAAGTTCAGTAATTTCGGGGGAGGGGGTAAGTGCTCAACTGGTACCTATTTTATCGACGCCGAAAGGATGAAAGGCAATATCGATCTCGGTGGAATTTGAATTCAGAACATAACGACAGGCGAATTGCTGCTAAGTATTTTGCTCGGCGTGCTTAACGATTCTGCCAGCTCGCTGACTTAAGTTGTAGAAATATTGATAAGGGTGTTCGGAACAGTACAGATATTGCAACAAAATCCGAGGAATTCGTGCAAAATCTTTGCGGTCAAAACCTTAGTAAAATTTTAACTAGGACAATACAGTCGTTCTCTTAATAAAACATATTTAAAAGAAAAGCTGTGTGTAAGTGTGTGTGTTCCAGTATGTATGTGCAGAAGTAAATTAAAGAAAGGAGAGAGTGGAATCCACGCTCTATAAGTGTTAGAGTAACTTCATTTGGTATGAGGCTCAGAGTAACTGTGCCCTTCAATTATAAAGTTAAGGGCTCAGTGTTTACGTTAATCCAGTGTTTCACAACCATTTTCTTTTTGACTATGGAACCCTTTGATTCCTATTTTACTTGGGTGGACTATCCTAGCCATTCAATGCTTTAGAAAATCCTGTTATATTTTTATACTTACATATCATAAGGAATTGTATACAAAAAAAAGTTAATATATTTTGTGTATTTTAGAAATTTAATCAATTTATTGTACATAAATTTTAGCAGCAAATTCTAATATGCCCCCCACCCAAGGGCCGTACGGACCTCGGTTGAGAACCACTGCGTTAATCTAATGAATATAGTCATAGAACCTCA
Organism: Octopus bimaculoides; assembly: GCF_046866305.1. Lineage (NCBI taxonomy): Eukaryota > Metazoa > Mollusca > Cephalopoda > Octopoda > Octopodidae > Octopus > Octopus bimaculoides. The sequence goes on along the minus strand of NC_142934.1, from coordinate 65,315,920 downwards.
AAAATATGAATTCATCCTTCTTTCTAAGAATTTCCATCGAATACCAAATAAACTTTACCTTATCGTATTCTATAATTCATCTTACACACACACACACACACACACACACACACACACACACACTTAAATATCAGCACCCAGCGAAAGAAAGAAAAAACACAAACTAATTTCCGCCAACTACTCATTACGTTTTCTCTATCAACATTTTAGCGTATTATACATACATAATATATTTATCTAAGTTATGTGCGTTCGTCTGCGTATGTAATATTATGTATGCATATGTATATACTTATACACATGTATATCTACACGATTACATATATTCAATAATTTGCTTTGACAAAAATATACACGTTAGTAGATTTATGATATAATGATCTATCTATCTATCTATCTATCTATCTATCTATCTATCTATCTATCTATCTATCTATATGTCTGTCTGTCTGTCTGTCTGTCTATTTATGTTTCCACATCTACGAGTTGTGTATCTTCCTGTGTTCTCTATATCTGACTCGTTGTTCCTGTTCTGTTACTCATCTACATGTCATAATTATATGAGTGCGTTTATAGATTGACTGTTTCTTTCGCCATTGTGTACACTATGAACGTCAGTATTAACAGAATATAATTACATGACTATATATATATATATATATATATATATATATATATATATATAGTGTGTGTGTGTGGGGGGGGGGGGTATGTGTGTGTGTTTATATTCTGTTATTCATCTCGAGTAAGTTATCCTATATCTTATACGAGGAGAGAAGCAAACGTATGCTACATAAAGACTGACTGATATCTTTATATAAAGATTAATCAGTGGAAGAGAAGTCAATACTCAGTGGAAGAGTACACAAGAAACACACACACACACACACACACACACACATATATATATACATACACGTATATATATGTATGTATGTGTGCATATACATAATATATAAATGCATGCGTGTATGTATGTATGCGTGTATATATGCATATATTTATATATATATGTGTGTGTATATTTGGATATATATATGTATATAAGGATATATATGTATGTATATATGCATGTGTGTGTGCATAAGTATATATATATATATATATATATGCATACACACACACACACACACACATATATATATATATGTATATTTATACACATGAACAATATTAAGTAAAAAGAGAAGACACTTCCGATGTGAAGAGTAGAACGTATATGTGTGTCTCGCGCGTGCGTTTTAGTGCGTGTATGTTCGTGTGTATGTATGTGCATTTGTTTATATGTAAATATATATTACACACACACACACACACACACACACACACACACACACACACACACACACACACACACACACACACACAAACACATATATGTATATATAAAAGTAATTTCCTGGTTACTCAACCGTTTCACTACAACTTCTAGTTTCACCAAAATATGTCTCTTCGTATGGTTTTTCTTATTTTGATATCGCTTTATAAGAAAGAAATGGGGAAATATAGTTCTGCGTGTGCTTGAATTATTGACTATGTATTCCAATTGTGCGTTTTGTGATTGTGGTTTCTACGTTTTTGAGTTCGTTGAAATGTTTTCAGTGTCTGTGAGCGTATGTTTTCGTTTCTACTGAAAGATCATTCTCCGTTTATATGTATCGGTTGTGTGTTCATTTCAACTGTTTGATGAGTGTTTGCATACATCTGAGAATCAGCACATAAATTTGAACCATTATATATGTGGAAGCATTGTGTGGTTGTGTGCGTTTCCCTCTGCCTGTTGACTTGTGTATATTTATACATTTGTATGTATTTTGGGACTATGGGGTTGTAATTACTACATTAGGTATTTTTTTTAATGTTTTGTTTTGGGCGGGTTTTGAAAACAAAGTATTTTTGAGGGAGAAAATATTTTTTTGCCTATTGAATTAGTGTACGTACCTTCATTGATTTGAGAAATGTAAAAAGGTCTCTCTATATTCGAGGTTACTATTGATTAGGCGCGAGCGCTTATAGAGATTTCGCTATAAGAAAATTAAGCGAAATGTTTTGTAAATATTTCCATGGTCTTCGAATAGTATGTCATATAGGGATTTCGCATATGAAGGTATGAAATATTAATTCTCTGTACTTATTCACTATTTGGGATTGATGTTTTAGGACCAAATGTATTTCTGGGGAACAAAGATTGTACAATGCATTTGATTGAATATGAGTTGGTATTTTATATGCTATCAATTAATGATATAAGTTATATCAATATATAAAAAGTCACATGTAATGCAGTTTTATTCATAATTTTATTTTAATTTACTAAATGTGGAGATATGTTGATAAAATCTGTTTAATTTTGCTGTCAGTCTTACCTAAATAACCAATACCGTGTTCGGTAATACTAGATATATCAATGTCTGTATGCATAGCTGATTTTCTAATTAATTTTCTTGGCGTTGCATACACTTTGAGACTTACTCTGTGCTTTAATATTTGCGTTTTTTTTTCGGTTCAAAAACTTCATTATTTCCTTATTATTAATACATGTTATATGTTACAAGCTATGTTCATTATTGTTGAGCTACTTATAGCAAGTAAGTTTAAATTTGAGTTTTAAATAATATTGAAAGACTTTGAGTAGAGGTGTACGTAAATTTATGGAATCTGATATATCACGTCTTCATATTCTTGTATTTCCTCATATTCAGTTATGTATGACTAAGATACATAATAATTACAACAACAATACTAAGACATCTGTGCATTGTTGGAAATATTCGCGATTTCGCTGAGTGACACACCATAAGAGATGTTTGAGATTCATTGCTCAAATCGGTTTGAAAATGTTTGCGAAGAAATGATGGGTGGATTGAATTATCTTCTATACATAATATTGACTCCTTTGGTTTGATGTGAGGTTGGAAACTCCTGTTGTTAGCTTCGAATGTTACAGCTAAAGCCTTCACTATTCTGAAGTTTTACTGTAATTTTTAGATTCGGATTTTTAACATGGTAAAACGATCGCTTGGTTTCTGTGTCTTTTTTTAATACCTCTTCTACTTTTAATTCCGTATATCATTTTAGCTATGTACTTTATAATTTTTCCTTCTTCCCAGTAATGCTTTCCGTTTTTATACGACGTTATGTACACCTTATCACCAATTTTGAAGAATTTTGGATAGTCTTTTCTACTACTTTTTCTTTCCTCGCCAGGTGACAACTTATCAAAAACTGATTTCACCTTCCTCATGAACATTAATTCTGCTGGTGATCCTGCTGGTGTATTGGGGTTCGGTGTCACCCTGTATACCCTTAGAAATTGCTGCAGAGCGATTTTGTCTGTGGCTTCCTTGTTTGCTTTTCTCAAAACTCTTTTAAAAGTGTCCACAAAACGCTCTGCCTGTCCATTTGATCTGGGATAGTAAGGCGCTATCGTTTTATGTTCTACCGTGAACATTTCGCAGAATTTTCTAAATTCATTGGATACAAATCGTGTTCCATGATCAGATACAATTACATCTAGGATGGTAAATCTTACGAATACTTAGTGCAAAACATTTATTACCATTTTGGAGGTTGATCTTTTGCACTTAACAATTTCCGGCTATTTTGTAAAACTGTCAACTACTACTACTACTAAGTAGCAATAACCAATTAACAGATCCACAAAATCGATGTGTAGTCTTGTTCATACACTTTTTACTTTTGGCTAAGGCTCCCATTTTTGAGTAGGCAATTTCACTGCCAGAGCACATCCTCTGCAGCCTTTAACTACGTTTTCAACTTCCTTGTCCATCTTCGGCCAATACATATAACTGCACACAAGCGCTTTCATCCTTGCGATCCCCGGATGTCCAATATGGAATTCTTTAGCTACGGGCGATGGTCTGTTTGTAGTCTAAACCGTCTTCCATGTATAAACCTGTGGAACATTTTTATGCCAAATATAATCACCAATTCCTCTTTTTCAATTTGGCTATAATTTCTTTCCTTGACACGTGAGTTATGGCCTTTTGGCTGCCATCTTCACATTACTGTAGGATTACGGCACCTGCCTCGTACTCATTAACATCTGTTGCCAGTACCGTTTCCAACTTCGGATCGAAGTGTGTAAGCGACAAGTCTGAAGTTAACATGCTTTTTAGTTCCTCAAATTCCTTAGCAAAGAAGCATATGTTATCGCAAAATATAAACTTATTTTGAATGCTTCCACCATAAACGAAACTACTACAAGAATTTAGAAGAATTCCAACCACTACTGCTACGACCGCAACAAGTCACTTTTAGGACATTTGACCATTAAAGAAGTTTCCATGAACAATCTACTGTGTCACAGCTCTCCAGTATTTTTCTTTCAAACCAGTCGAAAAGTCAGCACACACTCTTAGTTTATTATTTTTTTTTCTTTACATAAACCGTCGGAGCTGCCCAGTCTGAATGGTCGACTTTTTCATTTATAGCTAGACTTTCTAGTCTTTCTAGCTTTTTACTGACCCGGTCCAACGAATGAAACAAATTATTGGTCCGTCGAAAAAATAGCCAAGTGTAATTTTTAATGAAAATGCGATGATATGAAATTGAAAAAAACAAACAAACACGCAAAAGGACTAAAACAAAGAAAGGAAAGAAAAGAACAAATAAAAAACAGCAAAAGGCGTAAAAAAGTAAATAGTTTCACGAAATCACTAGAACAGCAAAAGAAAATGGTGGATTAGCGCGACCACAATTGTTAAAAGACTAAACTAACAGCCATGTTATAAATATAATATAAGAAAGAAACCAAAGATACGAAGAAATTTAAAAAGAAAATAACTAATGCGTTTGATGTTATTCTGAATTTAGCGTACTAGACGGCGGTAAAGAGCGAAGGCCGATCTGTGTTGCTATACGTATTTATAGAATTTAATTTAAATAAATATATAAAGACGAAGCGAAAACTTGACTTGTACTAAACATTAATTAGTTTGTGTCTACAGATTTTCACTAACTGCTATTAACATTCTTTGTCTTTAAAAACCACGCATTTATTTTTGGCGTAGTTTATTTCTATCTCCTTTCTTCGTAGTCTTACTATCTTCTTTACACTAGTTCTCTCTCCCACATTCTCCTCCTTTTCTCTCTCTCTAAATGTATGCACATATGTCGGTGTGTGCGTATGTGTGTCTGTTTGTGTGTGTGCATATATATATTTATATATATGTATATATGTATGTATTTATGTATACTATGTGAAAGAGAAAGTGTGTAAAATTCAGGCGATTACCTCAGTCAGCACTCGTGCGAAAAGTGGCTCACAAATGTATGGAAGGAAAAATGATCCAGGAAGACAAGCTATTCCGCACAAATACAATTGGGTTCCATTTAATGTCGCATGAAATTACATAATCCTTGTTTACATTGATTCCAGTTTCTTAAATGATTTATTTGATCCATCTATTGCTGAAACGATCGTAACCACAGAATATATACAATACTAATATCTTCGAGGCGACAAATTTCGTCTAAGTACGTGGTTGGCTCTCAGTACACACCGTTGGTAGGGCCCAACGAGATAAAGAGTTTGAAGAATGCAACGGTATATCCACACTGTATTATTTAAGGAGAGGACAAGGGTTTTCCTGTAACATTTGTAAGAGACAGAGTGCCAGATACATATATCATTTGGTAATAACCAGCCGTGTGGTTTTTCCGGAACCTAAGATATTTGAGATATATGGGGAAACAAACTAATAGTGAAAAGCTGGTTAGTTTTGACTTTCAATTATTCTCCACAGGTGAGGTTTATCATCGCAGGGTGTGATGTAGATTTCTTCAACTGGTTTGTTCTTTAATCACAATATTCACTGGATTAGTATGATCTCGGCTCTTAATTATGCACATGCGCTCGCATACGCACACACACATACATATATACAGACACACAAATACTCTTAGATGTTTACTAATGTCATATGCACAAATCCAAACATGCCTTTGGTCATGTTTTTCCTCATACATACAGGAATATATGAACAAGTAATTATTTACGCGCGCACACACATATACATACACACACACACACACACACACACACACATATATATATATATATATATATATTTATGTATGTATGTATGTATGTGTGTATGTATGTATGTATGTATGTATGTATGTGTGTATGTATGTACGTATATATGTTTGTATGATTATATCTGTATTTCTGAGAGTATGTATATGTAGGTTCGTATGTAAACACTTGTTCACAGACGTGAAGACGGCTGTCCAAACATTTTGTTATCAAACAACACCTGTTGCTAAGACAACAGACATCTGTCTATGAACATTCCTATAGATGTATGTGTGTGTACTTGCATTTGTGTGTGTGTATATGTATGACACTATGTATGTGTAAAAGTTTAATATTATCTCTCCCTCTCCGTCTATTTATCTCAATCTCTATCCCCTTATATATATATATATATATATATATATATATATATATATATATATATATATATATATATGTATGTATGTATGTATGTATGTATGCATGCATGTATGTATGTATAAATATGCATATTTATGTATATGTGTATGTATCTATGTATCTATGTATATACATATATATATATATATATAATAGAGAGAGAGAGAGAGAGAGAGAGAGAGAGAGAGAGAGAGAGAAAGAGAGAAAGAGAGATAAATAGATAGATAAATAGATAGATATGTACACACACACATATGTATGTATAAATACGTAAGCTATATACATACACGAAATCTGTCCCATAACTTAACGGACTTCAAAAATATTACCTAACTTGCAATTTAATCTGACTTTACTTCTACAAAATTCTTCCCTTCTTTTTAAACGGTTTTCATGCATTGGAATCATACCTATAATACGTTTTCTTTGGCTGTTTGCAGTTCTTAAACTTTATTAGTTGTCTTCTATCGTCTGAATTCTGTACCATCTCGGAGTAATTCGCAATATTAAGAAAAGGAAGGAAAAGAACTGCACGGTTCACAGTTATGGACTCATGGTGGCCGGAGTGAAGGTCATTGTTTGATGGCTGGAATATCCCGGGCTAGAAGTCACGCAATGATTAACTGAGTTCTGGTTGAGCATGCATGTTTATTTTTTTCATGTATATATATATATATATATATATATATATATATATATATATATATATATATATATATATATATATATATGTATATATATATATATATATGTGTGTGTGTGTGTGTGTGTGTATAGAAATGGATTGTGGTTCACTACAACTGCTTCAGATGTTATTTTTATTGATGAATAGAAGTGTTAGATCATGCAAAAAAAGTTTCCATTAGGTAGATATAGGTAAGCATTAAATATTTAGAACAACACAAGAACATATATCACAAGAATACAGAGAGAGAGAGAGAGAGAGAAACCACTAAGCATATACTTACTGTTCGATCCTATTTTAATCAGTTTATCCAACAAACACAAATATGTAATACCCCCGTATCCAGTTTTATAACTGTCGTTTTGATTATTTGATAAATAAGCATGAATGGGGCCATCTTAATATTTTGTGTCTTTCTTAATTTCTTAATTTCTCTAAGCAGCCATAAATATAGACTCGTTCTTTTGTTTGTTGTTTTTCCAATATAAAACAATTGTGTTGGTGACTTGAGAAAAAAATAAACTATTGTGACGTCAGACTATTTGTGTCGTTGGTCTTTTGTGGCGTTTTGCCATTGGTCATTATGACGTTGTGCAACTTTGAGTTATTCGTAATTTTTCGACACCAGAAGGCTGATTAACAAATTTGATTTGCTGCTGGATTTACTCTCAGAATCGAAGGGACATAACATTTTATCCTGAGATCTATCGATTCTCCCATCAGCCTTTGAGACATTCGGCTATGTAACTTCTCTTTGTCCCACGTATATGCAGTATAGGTTGTTGTTGTTATTATTTAGTCTTCGGTTATTGTAGACTGATCAGACCGATAGTCAAGGGAATTCCAGATGTGAACATCCTGTCTCTTTAGTGGTATCTAAGCCTATATTATCTGATGTATCATCCTAATTTTCAAAACAGTAGTGCGCGGTTTTGGAAAAATTGACCGTAATTTCTCCTATATCAAGTAAACACAAGAAACTTCCAAATTGCTTCGTAAGCATTGTTGAAGTGAATTTGCACCAGTCAAGAATCTAAACCTTTGTGCGGGCGCTAATTTTTCCTCTACAGTGTTCGTCACTCAAAAAACAAAATTAAGTAGTATCTTTTCACAAGGTACTAATAATCTATAATTTTAAAGAAAATTCTGAGCTGTTGGGATATTCATACCTTCCTTATAGTTGTTAACATGCTGTGATGTTAAATGGATCCAGTGACAGTATACTGGAGTTTAATGCATTTCACCAAGGAAATTCACTCTCATTTTTATGCAACGCATTCTATCGCTTTTGTATGCATATTTTAAAAACATTTTCGAGCTTTTTTTCACTGGATTTGTTTTGATAACTTACCCGAGCAACATTGCGTCAACTTAAGGCGCGAGCCAGTAAAATCGTTAGCACACCGGTCAAAGTGTTTAGCGATATTTCGTCCATCTTCACGTTCTGAGATCAAAATTCGCTGAGATCGACTTTGCCTTTCATTTTTTCGGGTGTTGATAAAATAAGTACCAACCAGTTGAGTATTGTGCTTTATGTAATCGAATTACTCCTCCAAAATTACTGACCTTTTGCCAAAATTTGAAATCAATATTCCGTCGGCTCCACTGTCAACAGATCTAATTAAATGACAACGTTTGGAAGGACATATGTACTAACAGTCCTGAACAACGTTTTCCATGCGAGGTTCTGGCAGACGTCGCTGGGCATCCGCGAGAAATAGTGATAAGCAGGCTAATTATACGCAAAAGCAATTTTGAGGAGTTTTTATGTTTAATTCAACATTTGCAGCATGATACTTGTACAGCATATTCCCTATATCTTTATTTGTTAATTAAGGATACCATTGGTTTCATGTTAAGAAAGTAAGAAAAATATCCTAGTGTCTTAATAATTTTTCAAGCCGATCATATGGAGACAGGCGTTCACCTCCATTTTGTAAAAAAAGTCTCGTTTAGTTCACGGAGGTTCTTGTACATTCACGTGAATAAAGCAACGAAGCAATGAATCAAGGGACATTAACCTTAGGTGGCTTCTTTTGGATGTTTGTCTCCCTTGGATTTGTCTTTTGGGATTTTTTGTGGTCAATTTGTTTGCATTATTTTGTTTTTTCTTCTAGGTATCGTGTTCGTATACTTGTGTGCTGGGATAGTTCATCATTAGGGTATATTTCTTCTTTGTGTGACGTTTGTGTGCTATGTGTGTTCCCGTCTAGGAAGGGGCTATCCTGATATGGTTACCGTCGCGGATAGGGGCTCTTCTTTGAAATATTTCAGTATAAAATATTGCCTGTGTATCCACAAATGCGGTGTTGGACACTCATTTTCGTCGTTCGACATTTGCGTATCAAAGCTTCCGACGTCAACAAACACCAGGTAAGCACTGAAAACAAACAAAGAATCAAAACAAACTATAGAAAAACACGAAATAATGACATCGCCTAGAAAAACAATGCAATTGTAGATCCCGAACCGCTGTCCTCTAAACAACAGCTGTCTCAAGAAAGAACTCGTATACAAGACCAAGATCACGGACCCCAACGGAATACCAAAGACGTATATCGGAATCACGGGCAACTCATTCAAGGAAAAGTACACATAACATTTGGCGTCATTCAGAGACAAAAACAAAAAACAAGCAACATCCCTGTCAAATACGATACAAACATTGAAAGAAGTTGGAATAATCAACTCCCTGATAGAATGGAAAATTATTGCTAAAGACAAAAAGCACGGACTACGGGGTACCAAAAGTGAACTGTGGATTACTGACAAATTAAACATTATACAATCAACAGATAACATCCTGAACGTTAGGGATGAAACCTTCTGTCTCTGCATACACAGACAATATTTTACAGTCAAATATTTCAAAGAATTGCCCCTATCCGTGACGGTAACACCCACCAGGATAGCCCCTAAACGTGATCGTACATAGCTCACAATCTTCACATAAAGAAGAAATATGCCCCAATGACGAACTGCCTCAGCACACAAGTATTAGAACACCATGCACAGAACAAAAACTAAACAATGCAAACAAATTGACCACACACAAAAAAGTTTCCCATAAGACAAATCCAAGGGAGACAAACATCCAAAAGATGCCACTAAAGATAACATCCCTTGATTCATTGATTAATTGTTTTGTTCACGCGAATTTACGAGAACCTCCTTGAACTAAACGATACTATTTTCCAAAAGAGAGTAGAACACCTTTCTCCATGTGATCGGCTTGAAAAATTGTTAAGACACTAGGATATTTTCCTACCTTTCTTAACACACACAGACCCCTTATGTCTATGTATGAATATTAACTGTCATTTTTCTAATATGAACTCATATAAACATATGCAACAGCCAGGGAAACCGAAATTATCTGTTCAATACTAGTTGGTAACGTTTTCGATTAACTAAAGAGGTTTCTGAAGAATTTATAAATGTTTTAATGGATAAAATGATATTCACCTCATCTTGTATCATGAGAAATTCATAAGAATTTTTCTAGTCGTTCCACCACCAACAGACAAGCCACTCTAACATTCTCTAACCCAGCCTACCACCACCCTGGAATTCTTTTATATTCGTCACCGAAGAAATCCCGAGAAAATCCAAAAATATATAAATGAAGTTTTTTTTTTAATATAATATAAACTTATATACTAAATTTAGAAATCTGATGTTGGCACTTGTCTTGATCGGGAGTGTTAAATGTGAAATACTTATATTGGTAGGTGATCCTTGTCTTGTTCGGGAGTGTTAAATGTGAAATACTTATATTGGTAGGTGATTCAAATTAGATAATTTAGCTTGTGCTAGATCTTTTCGTACCGTCTTCTATGAAGTGTGACACGGAATTGTCTCAGTGACTAGCTGACTCCCCATTGTTTCCCTTGACCCAGTTTCACTCAGTCCGCTGGCAGACCTAAGCTATGATAGAAGACATCAGTCTAAGATTCTAGTAGGCAGTTGGATCCAGCATGGATCCTAAAAACTGAAAAGTAGCGATAACAATATACACAAAAACAAGGAAGCTTAACGATTGATTGACATGTTAGAAACATCAGCTAAATCTTCCTGAAATCACAGCTTACCGTTACACCTCTACGAAGTCACTTGAGGTGCTAGAAATACTTGTTCAAACCTTCCCGCATTGAGACCTTACTAGTAAATAAGAAAAAGAAGGACACATTGAATTATGTAGTTTTAGATACTACTACTACTACTACTACTACTACTACTACTACTACTACTACTACTACTACTACTACTACTACGAAAGTAATCATGTCCTCTTAGTCTGAAAGTAAAGATGGGATAGTAACGAATAGAACGATTTTGATTATTGCTCTAGTTGATGAACGCTGACCTTGGGCTAAACAACAACAGATAAGCTCTTCACCTCCTCCTCCTCCTATAATTACTACTACTGTTACAGCTGCCACTACTATAACAACAATTGCAACATTTAGATAATGTAGTTTTAGCTATATCTGAAAGAAACGAAACAAATAGGAATGGTCACCCCCTAGCGTACGATTGATCGATGTTTTAGAAAAAATCAGAAATGGCCTAGGGCTAAACAACAACAACAATAACAACAACAACCAGAACTACTACTACTACTACTACTACTACTACTACTACTACTACTACTACTACACCTCCTCCTCCTCCTCCTCCTCCTCCTACTACTACTACTACTACTACTACTACTACTACTACTACTACTACTATTGCAACAACATACATTATCAAGAATTACATGAACCTAATACAAAATTTGATACAGTCGTCACTGGAGGTTTTGGAGGAACACCCAATATTATAATGCATCAAGCGTGAACATTTTTCCTCCCTATCGTATATATCTCTCTATATTTATTTACTTTTCAGCTCAGACATGATTTTGTTGATAGAGAACTGGAATAAAAAGTTATACAAACGACAACGTCAAAGGATCGAGTAACACCGTTTGCGTTTTATTATTTTATTTTTTTTTTCGTTACAATCCATTACTCTTTTCTATATTTGATATTTTTGATTCACCAACTAGAATTGAACATATTATGAAATACTCGCATAGTGCGTACAACACACACAATATATTCCAACGTACACATACATACGCACGCACGTACGCACGCACGCACACACACAAAGTCATGCTTACTCGTGTTTTCGTATCCTCATCAAAATCAACAACCGCAAAGCATTAAAAAACAACACATATACATAACAAAAACATGTACGCACACATAAGCATACTAAACCAAAGAGCATACATAATTCTTGCTCGTAAATATCATTTAATACATGTGCAGTTATCAGTAGATGATATTCATCATTCCGATATAGTCCTCGTATATAAGGCCTATAAAGTTCTTATTACATGTATCAAACTATCCATCTATCTGTTCACACACATACACAAACACTCCCCCACACATACACTCACACACATAGTGTGTTTGTGTGTGTGTGTGTGTGTGTGTAATATTTAGGCGTCCTCATGGCTGTATGATTTCAAGAAGTTTGCTTCGCAAACATTTTCTTGTGGGTTCGATCCTAGTATTGCAAATTGAAGAAAAGTCTTACTAATGGCTCGAGATTCTCAAGTGTTTTTTTCTTTAATTGAAAACACACACACAGATACACACACACATATATATATATATGGCACCAATTTGGTTGTGTGTTTATTATGTTAAATTTTATGAATCTTTCTTTTTCTGAGTAGTTTACCTGTGCTTCACTAGCACATAGAGAAGGAAAATAATATTGTATAATAAATTATATAGAATATGTAAGTGAGGTATGCAATAAACATTTCCTCATCAGTATGTATTGATTTTCATTTATGTAGATAATTTATTCGGATTTATATGTTTTAAACACTGGAGATCATGATTGTGTGTAAAAGTGTAAAAAAAAAACGAAATTCATAATTAAATTTTTTCCTTTTATTCCTCCTTTACCTGAAGTTTTAATTCTAAACTCTCTGTACCCTACCACTAAGCCCTCAACTCTAGCCTTCATACCTGATTGAAAGTCAATTTTTCCTTACAGATTGTAATCTTGCTGTGTCGTTAAGAATGACACTTAGTCAACATGTGTTTTCGAGTTAATTATAATCAACAACAAAGTTAATGATACCCGATTAACTAAAGTTAAACCACAATTATTAAAACATATGACATTACGGCACTTCTTTTAGTCCAGGGCCACGTTAAAGTCAAGTTACTTTATCTGAAGTACCAGGTGGTATCAAAAAGTTCCTGGACTAGTTCTGTAGCGCGCCAACAGATAGCAGTACACGGTTGCATGCGCAGTGACAGCTCTCTCTCTCTCCCTCAGAGTACAAGTAACTCAAATGAAGATGCTAAAAATTTTAAAAACTGTATAACAGAACACAATCGTATTTTCAATAGAAGATATATGTCTACTTGTGTGAACTTTTATGTATGAGTGTATGTATGTGTATATGCACGTATCTGTATGTGTGTGTTTGTATGTATGAAAGAGAGAGAGAGAGAGAGAGAGAGAGAGAGAGAGAGAGAGAGAGAGAGTGTCTGTGTATGTATGTATGTGTGTCTATCTGCGTATGTAGCAATATTTCTAACTGTCCAGAGTTCAAGGATAAAATGTGAAACAGACCTATCATTTCACACAAAAATGTGAAACAAACATATCGTGTGATATGCTTTGTATATCACATGACTGGTTTCCCCTAATGAGAGCAGAACAATTGCAAGTAGATATCTATAGAGTATTCGTAATTTAGGCGTGATTATCATTTCATTTGGAAAGCTGATAGCTTCTTGGACGGAGTCAAGACCACAAAAGGCATTTTATAAGAAAAACAGAAACTCCAGAGTTGTTTTATATCCTTAGATGAATGCATGTCACATGATTAAAGCACTCTAACAGAAGAGAGACACATGTGCAGAAATTAACAAACTTTTCGTAACTAGTACAGAATATATTAAAACTTTTTATCTAAGACACTCCTCTAACTTCATGTAATGCTTGCTTTTACAAGAATTATCTGACATAATGAACTATAGCTTATTTTAACATTACACACCGCGTTATACGAACAATTCTGTATTGGTATTTTCCCCATTTATTCAAGAAACAGTTTGTTAACTTTAAGTTCGTTATATAAGCATTTGCTTCTATCTTGTTAGATATTGCTACAACTGTCATTGACTGTGGGTAAGGCAGTAAACATCTTTTAAACACGCTGTATATTCTTCTTACCGTGGAGGCGCAATGGCCCTGTGGTTAGGGCAGCGGACTCGCGGTCGTAGGATCGCGGTTTCGATTCCCAGAGCGGGCGTTGTCAGTGTTTATTGAGCGAAAACACCTAAAGTTCCACGAGGCTCCGGCAGGGGTTGGTGGCGAACCCTGCTGTACTCTTTCACCACAACTTACTCTCACTCTTTCTTCCTGTTTCTGTTGTACCTGTAATTCAAAGGGTCAGCCTTGTCATACTGTGTCACGCTGAATATCCCCGAGAACTACGTTAAGGTTACACGTGTCTGTAGAGTGCTCAGCTACTTGCACGTTAATTTCACGAGCAGGCTGTTCCGTTGATCGGATCAAATGAAACCCTCAACGTCGTAACCGACGGAGTGCCGAGCAAGTAATATTCTACTTGACGTGTAATCACAGAGATGTGAGTTCGAGTCTCATGGCTGGCCGGCAACGTATTTTTCTGCATTATATGGATAATTTATCCTGATCACGCATTATCACGCGTTTGAGAAATAAATTTATTTCTGTATCTTACAATACATCTCAACGCTTCTGAAAAAAAAACAAAAACTTTGTTTGTTTACTTTCATCGTAAAGTTGAATTTAATATAATAAGTATTTTTATGTACATTCATTTGTTATTTATTGTTGGTTGATATATACATTCTTTTGTTGTTATTATTGTCGTATTTTGACCTGAAGATTAGCTATATTTTTGGATAGAATTGATTTGCGATCGCTTTAATCGATTTGAATATTTTTTTATTTTCTATTTGAGAATTTGGTTAATAAACACGTGTAGTCGTTTTATTATCATTATCTTATGATATTTACTTTGTATTTTATTATACTTATTTATCGTCAATTTGCTTATTAATTTTTCTATATGTGACTGTGGATTTTCATGGATAAGTTCATGAACTTTAGTTTTCTCTAAAACTATATATTTATATATTTTTATACTGTGAAACTTAGTTTAATTTTAATTTTTAATAAATTGAATTTAATTGAGTTTTTGCCTGTAAATTTGGATTTTTATCCCTAATATTATATATATATATATATATATATATATATATATATATATATATATATATATAAATATATATATATATATATATATATATATATATATATATATATATATATATATATATATATATAATATAAGCAAATAATGTTATTAATGGAAAATATTCCATCCCAAAAGGAATAACTTTTATATAGGATTATTAGCGATTTATTGTTAAACCGGAAGAAAAATAAAATAAAGAAACCGAGTTAAGTAAATTCATACAGGTCATACGACATGATATATCTCATTCCATTAAACTTAATTAAACTTCTCAAATGATATGATATAATTGACTCAGGGTAAAACGTTTACCCCCTTGTAACACAAAAGACTAAGCAATGGGCGACCAACGTATAAACATACATCTATACATCTGTGTGTGCGCATGCGTGTGCACAAGTGTGTGTATTCTGAAATATGAGAGATTGAATATGGCTTTCAAATTTTGGCAATAGGCCAGCAATTTCGGAGTCGCAGGTAAGTCGATGAAATTGACCCTACAACTCAACTCATACGTATCTCATCGACACCGACAGTTGAGCTCAGAAGGTAAAGACGGACGCTAAGCATTTCGCCCGATATGCTAATGATTCTGCCAGCACTCTGCCATTATGAGAGATTTAACATAATAAAAGAAAACAAGGAGCATTGACTGAATGAAGAAGACAATAAAAGTATAGCGTCTAATATATATTGGAATATTTTAAAGAATGGTTCAATGATTTCTAAGTTTCGCCAAACATTGAAATTAGCATACATTCGCTAAAACATTTAAATGATGGTCAACTTTATTAGTTTGGTTCTTTGTTTGAAATAATTGTGTGTGTGTGTGTGTGTGTGTGTGTGTATGTATGTATATATATATATATATATACATATATATATATATATATATATATATATATATATATATATATATATATATATACATACATATATATATATATATATATATATATATATTCATAAACAACCACACACACACACACGCACACACACGCACATACACACTCACACACTAGCACACAAATATGTATGTGTGTATATATATATATATATATATATATATATATACATGCATAAATATATATATATATATTATATATCTATTTGACTAAACATACATACGCGCGCATATATATATATATACGACACAGCTATTTGAGACAAAGAACCAAACCAATAAAGCGCGCACAAGAGAGAAAGAGATAGATAGATAGAGAGAGAGAGAGAGAGAGAGAGAGAGAGAGAGAGAGAGAGATAAAGAAAGAAAGAGTGATAGAGACAGAGAAAGACAGTTACAATGCTGTTGAATCTTAACGACAGACATAAATGAAAATAGTGTAATGCATGGTAATTCTTTCATATTGAAATTATGATTGAACTTTGTTGTTTTCTTTCTCGTGTGACGACACACACATACATTATACACACATACACACACACACACACACACACACACACACACACACACACACACACAAACACCCACCCACACACACACACATATACACCCACACACACAAGTATATCTATATATATACATATATATATAGATAGATATACATATATGCACGTACAGACACACACGTACACACACGCACGCACACATGCATATAAACACATTCTTTTACGTGTATCTTTTGTGTATAATGTTTAAGCTTCGTATTTATCTACGGGTGTATGTGTGTGACACTATTTTCATTTCTTTTGTATAAATATAGGCGCACATATTCGGTAATAAATATATTAAGAAGATGTATACATACACATACTCATACTTATGTGTAAGCATACTCGCATATAATAATTCGTATGAAAACAGCCGTTAGAATTGGTTCTCACACCAACGCATATTTTCAAAATGATCTCGTACGCCTCCACATTCATAGACGCACACGTGCACACTAACACACACACACACACACACACACTAACACACACACACACACACACACACACACACACACACACACACACACACTAACAAAATTTCCAATCTTGATACGTAAATATTTATAAGATCTTTCATATTTCATTAAGAAAATATAATGATGATGATAATAATAATAATAATAATAATAATAATAATAATAATAATAATAATAATAATAGTAATAATAATAATAATAATGATAATGATATTTACAAAAAGAACAACAATTACAAAAGCAATAACAACAAAAGGAATTGAAAATGTAAGAAGCCGACATATTCACCGATGAAGATGATGTATTGTTTGTATAATCTGAATCTCTGAAAAGTAGGTGAAGAATATTAGCGTCTCCTGGCCAATAATTGGTTTCATTTTTCTGCTTACTCTTGAATACTTTCTTACCATGGGGCAGTGATTCTTTTCTTTTACTAGTTTCAAATCATTACACTGCGGCCTTGCTAGGGCACCGCTCTGAAGAATTTTAGTCGAACGGATCGACTCCATTACTTGCTATCTCTTTTTTTTCTTTCTTTTTTAAAGCCTGGTATTTAATCTATCGTTCTCTTTTAACGATCCATTATGTTACGGTGGTATAAACGCATCTACACCGCTTGTGAAGCGGTGATGGTGGACAAATACACACACACACACACACACACACACACACACACACACACACACACACACACACACACACACGTACATATACGACGGGCTTCTTTCAGTTTCCGAATACCAAGTCCACTTACAGGGCTTTGAAAGAATAAATAAACAAATAAACTAAGATTCATTTTGGAGTGTACCGTCTGATACTTAATTTCTTTGTGAATATTGTTTCAACGGGACTTTTTTTGATTGTAGGTCTTGAAATTAAAAAAGGAAAGAAGTTATTGTTACTTGCTATTTACTATCATGAATGCATACATACATACATATATACATACATATGACTATGTGTTCTCATTTGTACCTATCATCAAAGGTGCATTAAGCTATGTACCTGCAAATTTGCATAAAATCCTAGAAATACTCAGTCTCACGGAGAAAGAACAAAAGAAACTGACGCGGATTCTTCAAATCCAATCTATTAGTGGCACAGTGAAGATTTGTAAGACATTCTAAACATATTCCATGTGAGATTCTTATATGAATAGATGCTCACACTTGGGTCTATGCATTGACAGTTTAACCAGCATACTAACGCCACATATTTACCAACGCCGGGAACTCAACAGACATATATTTGTCACTTTGTTAGTGACCGGGTTAAACTTTCTCAAGTACTTAAAACACAGTGAAAAACCATACATAGATACGAGGGGTGCTGCAGAGTCCCTGGCTTTAAGGCTATCGCGAAAGGCCTATTTAGAGGCCCAACCTCCCGAGTTCTTTTACAGGGCTCAAAAAATCTGAAGGACTGCTGCAATAAGTGTGTAAATCTGAGAGGGAATATGTTGAAAAAAAATCATAACTGATCCTCCTATATTTTCTTATATACACAAAACCAGGAACTTTTCAGCACCCTCACGTGTGTGTGAGTGTATATATATATATAAATATATATATATATATATACATATATACATATATATATACATGTATACATATATATATATATGTATATATATATATGTATATATACATATATATATGTATATATATATATATATATATATATATATATATATATATATATATATATATATATATATATATATATATATATATATATATATATATATAAATTTAAATAAGACCTAAAAGACGATCCATTGTAAAAACTTTATCATGACCTATGATCATTTCGATGCAATATCCCGACTAACTCATGCATGTTATAAAATATGGAATATTGTATCTCTTCAGGGTCAGATTTGATTAATTCATAGCAGACAGTAAAAAACAGACAACATTAATAGTTGTCCTAAAATTACATGTGTATAAACAGGTTGAAGACATGAAACATATTGACACTGTATAGAACAGCGGTCATGTTCTATACAGTGTCAATATGTTTCATGTCATATAAGAGTGGCTGTGTGGAAAGTGGCTTTCTCACCAACCACATGGTTCTGGGTTCGCCTCCTACTGTGGGGCACCTTGGGCAAGTGTCTTCTATAGCCTGCGGCCGACCAAACCTTGTGAGTGGATTTGGTAGACGGAAGCTGAAAGAAGCCTGTCGTATACATATGTGCGTATATGTGTGTCTGTGTTTGTCCCCCCTACCATTGCTTGACAGCCGATACTGATGTGTTGACGTCCCCGTAACTTAGCGGGTCGGCAAAAGTAACCGATAGACTAATTAATAGGCTTACCAAGAATAAATCCTGGGGTCGAATTGTTCGACTAAATGCAGTGCTCCAGCATGGCTACAGTCCAATGACTGAAACAAATAAAAGAAGAAAGGAATGTATTTATATATATATATATAATTCTTTTGATTCATATAAGTGTGTTTATTTTCTAGTAACTTCGCTTAGGCCAGCCATCATATATACATACATACATATACAATACGTATCTATATATTTATATATGTATTTACGTATATATATATCGTGTATATGTATGTGTGTGTGTGTATTATTTATATATACATATATCAAAATTATTTATACTGCTTTCTTTCATTGTTCTTCAGTATGATAAAAAAAACCTTCTTGTTGCTGCATTGTTATTGTTGTTTCAGAAATAATTTTTGTTTCATTTCTTCCATCCTAAACTGGAGACCCCCAATAACATTTCTTTAGCAATTTATTTTTAGTTTCTTAGCAAACCTGTTTCTTTTATCGTTTTTACTTCTTTCTATTTCTCCCTCATTTTTTCTTTCCTTCTTATTATTTCCTGATATGTGTGTGTGTGTGTGTGTGTGTGTGTGTGTGTGTGTGTGTGTGTGTGTGTGTGTGATAATTTTGCCTTCCTATCCTGCTTTACTTGTACAATTAATTAGTTCTTCCTGGGTTTTCTTGGTTCTTTTAATTTCTATCTAAAAGGCATTAAATCTAGTCACTTTCTCGTGTCATCCAATATCATTACAACAAAGAAAAATAACCACTGGTATGTTGTAATTTTTTTTATTATCTTATTAAATTTATCTATTCTTCCCTCTTCTTTATCTTTGCCTCTGGTTCCCAATTTTACTGTTTCTTTTTTTTTTTAATTTTGCAGACAACCCTCTGTCTTTGTCTAACTATTTATTAGTTTTCTTACCCTTTATATTCAGGCCGCTGAAAATTTCCTCTAGAATTATAAACAATAATGAGAGAAGTGTCTAAGTAGACGAACAACCTGTTAGAGGTAGCATCTAGAGATTCCTCAGATCGCACCATAAAGTCTTTAGAAATTGGAGAGAGAGAGGGGGATGGAGAGAGAGGGAAAGAGAGGGGAAGAGACTGAGAGAGGGGGAGATGGGGAAAGAGACATTGTGTAAAATACAAAGGATGGATAGTCTTGCCTGGAATACTTTTATTCAAATGTCTGCTTCATCTTGGATATTCAGAGAATGGCCTATGATATAAACAGAGAGAAAGAGAGATGTAGAAAGAGGAGAGAGTAAACCTGTATACAGATTAGTGAAAGTAAAAAACATCGATAGACAGAAAACAAAGGGAGACAAGCATATAGACAAGATGACAGATAAATGATACATTGATATATATATATATATATATATATATATATATATATATATATATATATATATATATATATATATATATATATATATATATATATATATATAGGGAGAGAGAGAGAGAGAGAGAGAGAGAGAGCCAGCTAGCTAGCTAGCTAGACCGAGAAATAGATAAATAGAGCGGTAGATAGATAGATAGATAGATAGATAGATAGATAGATAGATAGATAGATAGAGTCAAACTTTCAGGCAGACAGACAGATATATAGGTAGACAAACAAAGACAGGTTGACAGACAGATAGATAAATAGATAAATTCGTACACAAATACATTAACAGCCAGGTAGCCAGCCAGTGATTTAGTAATAAGAA
>NC_142934.1:65277001-65284501 GCF_046866305.1 Octopus bimaculoides | reverse complement strand
ACTTATTTTTTAGAGCTTAGTAATTACTCTATCGGCCTGTTTGCCGAACCGCTAGGTAACCAGTATTTAAACAAACCAACACTGATTGTCAAGTGGTGATGACACACACACACACACACACACACACACACACATGTGCGCACACACATACATATATACATATATACACATATACATATATACATATATACGCATATACGACAAGCTTCTTTTAGTTTCCATCTACCAAATACTTTCACACGGCTAGAGTAAAAGACACTTGTTCAAGGTGCCACGCAGTGACCCTGAATCTGAAATTGTGTGGTTGGGAAGTAAGCTATTTACCATAGAGCCACGCCTGCGCCTATGATGACACACATATTATTGTCAATTACTTGAATAGCCTTCATTTTGATGGGCTTTATTTATGTAAATACGTTAAACTCATGAATTACACGGGGCTTTGCTTGACTATCATCTGGGACCATACATAATAAACACACTAAATAAATGGAATAAAGAAGAAGGAGGAAACTTCTTTCAGGACGCTTTGAATCTGCTGTCAGCATGAGGTTCAGCAGGTTTAGACTGCACGCGTCCATAGTCAAATGCATGAAGAGCGGAACAGAAAGTAAGTTGTCATTAAATTTCTATAGATTTGACAACGACATAAAAAAGGTAATTGAAAGGAGGCCAAGCAATCCCGCCTCAATGACTATCAATGTTACTAATAACAGTTTAGTGATAGCTTTGTGTGTGCGCGCGCGCGCGTGTTTGTGTGTGTTTGTGTGTGTGTGTGTGTGTGTGTGTGTTGGGTTGGGTAGTCTCTCAACGTGACAAGGAAACTGCTGGCTTAGTTGGCCAGTTGACATTTCATTGTATTAAGTTTCTTTTATTAGCGACAGAGGCAGTATTACTACCGAGAGGTAATGTTTATCCCCACTTAAACGTGGATGTTCTGTTGGAACAAACTATACTGCAGTAGATAACATGGGAGAAACTATCATATTTATTTATTTATTTATTGCCCACAGGGGGCTAAACATAGAGGGGACAAACAAGGACAGACAGGGGAATAAGTCGATTATATCGATCTCAGTGCATAACTGGTACTTATTTAATCGACCCTGAAAGGATGAAAGTCAAAGTTGACCTCGGCGGAATTTGAACTCAGAACGTAAAGACAGACGAAATACTGCTGAGCATTTAGCCCGGCGTGCTAACGTTTCTGCCAGCTCGCCGCCTTTCATATTGACAATGTCATTGTGATCAACATCATTATCATCTTGATGTTTTCACGTTCCCTGCAAATTTCTATAGCACTACCTCCATATACATTTTCCTGTTCCAAAGGTATGTACAGCGTTGTCTTTAAAACAACGCTGCACGTACCTTACGTAGGTACTATTTTTGGTTTGTGTTGGAAAACCTTATGTAATAAAATCAATGAAGATGTGAAGTGAACTTGCGGCCATTTTTTATTTACTTAGACTATGTACAACTCT
This sequence comes from Octopus bimaculoides, assembly GCF_046866305.1. Lineage (NCBI taxonomy): Eukaryota > Metazoa > Mollusca > Cephalopoda > Octopoda > Octopodidae > Octopus > Octopus bimaculoides. Next base: position 65,283,017 of record NC_142934.1, on the reverse strand, counting down.
GGTGGTGTTTCTTATTTTTCTCCTTTCAACTTTTCCTATAATAACGACACCATCTGACAGGTTAGGCTTTACATTCCACAGGGCAAGTTCACCTATACTAGATGCTAGAATTGCTGGTGTAGGCAGAGTAATGCACCAGCTTCTGTGTTCGATCCACAAAATAGGAGACGTTGATTAAAATGCCAAATTCTCTATTTACTATTTTGTAAAATAATTCCAAATAGATTTGTGGGGACAGCTTTGATTAAAATTCTGCAGATCAAGCAATTTATTTTCATTAAGCAGATTTCTTGGTGTATCCGTTAACTAGTTTCAGTCATTAGACTGCATCCATGCCGGGACACCGCCGCTTTTTAGTCGAATAAACCGATCCCAGTACTTCTTTTAAAGCTTGGTACTTATTCTATCGATCTGTTTTGCTGAATTGCTAAGTTACGGGGACGCAAACACACCAACACCGGTTGTCAAGTGGTGTGGACGACAAACACAGACACAGACACAAAGATACACACACAGACGCACACGCACACGCACACGCACAAACACACACACATATATACATACACACACACACACACACACACACACACACACACACACACACACACACACACACATATATATATATATATATATATATATATATTTATATATATATATATATATATATTTATATATATATATATACGACGGACGTCTTTCAGTTTCCGTCAACCAAATCCACTCATAAGGCTTTGGTCAGCACGATGCAATAGCATAAGATACTTGCCCAAGGTGCCATATAGTGGACTTCAACCCAGAACCATGTAGTTGGAAAACAAGCGTCTTATCACACAGCCACGCGTGCGCCTATGTACAGCCACACCTGCACCTATAAATCTTTTGAATTCGAAATCAGTTTTGTCGAAGTATGTTAATCAAGTGACTTAATATGCGTGCATGTGTGTGTGTGTGTGTGTGTGTGTGTGTGTAAGTGTGTGTGTGTAAGTGTGTGTGTGTGTGTCTGTGTGTGTATTTATCTATTTGCTTATTCGCGACGAAGCAGTATGTAAACAAATCAACGCTTAGCAGTCAATATAGCTGACAACACCTTTGAAGAAACAGCCTTGGAGCGAACAAAATGGAGATAGTTATGTCAAAGTGGTGTAAGAAACTTTGTTGCAATCAGCATCAACCGGCCCAGGGTGCAAGGCAAAGGGGAAAAGCAGGTACAAATATACCACCTGAATTGACCCGTTATCCTCATACTTGCAACATCTGTGGGCCTCTTTGCAAACCGTTGGCAAGACTTAAATGTCACATTCGACATAAGCATTGTGACTAACAAAAAAGAGGGGATTGTCAGATCCTCATACGTCGAAACCGAAGGGAGAGTCCTATATATATATATATATATATATATATATATATATATATATATATATATATATATATATATATATATAGTGGGGGTGATTCAGAAAAAAAACAAAAGACGAAGACAGGCGGTGTAGACAACAAACAAATGTATTAGTTTAACGCTCGGGAAGTGAAAAAGTCTTTAATGTTTCGAGCCTACGCTCTTCCACAGAAAGGAACACATACGCACACGCATACATATACCCACTCGCACACACACACATGCATACATATACTCACTGACACACAGACACATACACACACGCGCGCGCACACACACATGTATCCTGCATAAATATATTCAGACGTACGCCTATACACACATACATGTACATGCACGCGCAGACACATGCACTATACTATTTGCTTAAGTTTGCTGTTGTGTATGTTGAGGAAAGACGCCGGAGTAGCCTTCACTGGTCATCAAACACCGAAACTTTTTCACAGAAAATCTTCCACGCTTTTATTCATACACCAATAATATAAAAAGTTTGTTTGCACTCTTATTTCACTCACAATAAGGTACTGTAATATTTAAATTTATTTCAGTCCTTCTAATTTATACTGAGTTGAGCATAAAATATTGTTTAATAAACTCTGCACTGTTAAAAACATACCTATATAACTAAGGCTTGTCCAAAACGGAGCTTGCTGAAATTATTTATCGTGTTGTCTAGCAGTTGAATGTTCTACAGTGTAGAACATTCAACTTTCGATTGGGCAAGGAAGCTACACTTTCTCCGAGGAGCAGCAACAAACCGTGAAACAGTCCGTCAAGTTATACCCTCCTTTCTCCCGTACACCATTAGCGTATAAAGATCGTGCTTACGTCTGATTTCATCTAAAGGAGGGTTTTTTAATATGTGTGTGCTTGTGCATGCAAGTGTAAAATGAGAGTGAAAGAGTAGAGTGTTGCACTACGAATCTATCGCTTGATGGGTGATCGGTATAACGAATGTCAAGTGGTTGTTTTACGTATTTGACAGCCGATGTAACAAATATGAATATCTTTTGACTGAATACGCTTAGCAATTACTCTCTTCTCATGTCCTTTGACAGTCACAAATAATTTAACAGATACTTAACCACCAACAAATAGGCGAGTTGCTTACACTAATTAGCCTCTAACGTAGCTTAGTATATATATATATATCACACCGGAATTCTATATTTATGACATAGAAAATTTGATAATATGATTAGCACCTAACTCTAAATTAGACGCTTAATATATTCTACATGGATATACATACATACATACATAGACACATACACGCACGCACACGCGTGCGCGCAAACACACTCATGTAAACATACATATACATATGCACATATGTAATTGCATAAATATGCATGTATGAATGAATGAATGTATGTATATATATATATGCATGTATGTATATACTAATAATAATAATAATAATAATAATAATAATATTATCATTATAATTAGTATCATTTTCATTATTATTATTATTGTTATTATTAGTAAATTATTTTAAAAGGATTGACGTAACTTTTCACGTATGGTCTATTATTATTATTATTATTATTATTATTATTATTATTATTATTATTATTATTATTATTATTATTATTATATACGTGTGTGAGTGTATGTGTGTGTGCGTGTGTCAGCCTTCCCTCATTAATTGTTGTATGAATAAAGGTGTTCGACGTCACCTCCCTTATGTGTGTCCTCTGCTGTGTTGTAGGCTCTTTAACGATTGTACACGGCAAAAGTACGAGTCCTTGAAAATTTTGATATCCACTCCTCTTGTGGTACTTATGATTTGACGGTGAAAAAAAAAATACTTGCGTTTACTTGAAACTCTAGAGCTGTCTCTTTTGGTCTGTTTTGGAAACTATTATTATTATTATTATTATTATTATTATTATTATTATTATTATTATTATTATTATTCATTCCTTTTCGACCTTTTCAAGTGAAACTTGAACAGGAAAGTGAGAATAGTGAGGGAGGCGCTGTCCTCGAGTGAATTTATGAAAAGTTGGGTGGATGTTGCGATAATGGCAAGAGTGGAAGGTACCACTCTCAGTGTAGACCTGTGGGTCGGAAGAAAGAAGTTGGAGAGGGATCTCGTCTTTGGTATTGAGAGTGATCTTGGATGGTGGGATTCCTCGATTATCCCTCGAGGTCCTCCTGTATCAGGGGATATGTAAACCCCAACACATTATGTCTATCTTTGTATTGTCCCCTTCATCCTTCGCCCTGGTGGCAAATAAAAAGAATCATCATCATCATTATTTTTATTATTATTATTATTATTATTATTATTATTATTATCATTATTTTATGTTTGACTTTTGGTTTGCATTTGTACAAGATGGCTCCAAGCCTCACCCAGAGACCTCAAGAGACAATAAGAAGTTCATGTTGGTATTATGCCTAGGGTGCCATATATTTGGTTTTGTACATAGTGTTGTTCTAGAGAATGATTAAGAAACCATAACAAAATTATGTTTGTTTTAAAATTTGAGATTACATAGACAGTATTTTACGTAGGATATTGGCAGTTCCCATGAGCACTATCTTTTGAATTTCTGCCATTTTGGGGTTTCCTGGTATCTGAGCTAGGTAGCAATCAGTCCCTTTTGCTGTCATTCCCAGGCACCTATGACAACAGGTATTGTTTTAATCTTCAGGTTCCAGATTTTGCTAATTTCTATTTCAAGATCTTTATACTTGCTCAGTTTTTGGTAGGTCTTGACAGATACGTTGATATCGATTGGGACAGACATATCGATGAGGAGGCGTGATTTTCGTCTCAAGTCTTTCAATATAATGTCTGGCCTATTTGCATCTACCTTTCTGTCAGTTTGAATGGTGAAGTTCCAGAGGAGTGAGATGCGATTTTTTTTCAAGTACTGGGGGTGGTTTGTGTTCCCACCAGATTTTATCATGGGGCAAGTCCAGGTTTTTGCAAATTACCCAGTGAATATATTGTGCAGCTCTATCATGCCTTTTGAGACACTCTGTAGGCGCAAGAAAACTGCACAAGGAGACAGCATGATCAATGCTCTCATTTTGTTGACATACACGACATATTGGGGAGCTGCGTTCTTTAATATGTTGACCTGATAGTTCCTTATAGATAGGCATTGATCTTGGGTTGCTATAATAAACCCTTCTGTTTCTGATTTTAAGCCAGAAGCCAGAAGCCAGGGCTTTGTCAACATCGGCATTATTCGCTCTCTTTGGGTATTTGCCATTGAGGAGTTTTTCGTGCCATTTGTCAGTCATAATATCTAAGGCAGCAGTTTTAACACGGGTTTTCATGTGCTTAGCCTTTTCTGCGCTTGTTTCTAGTACGTCTAATTCTGGAATTTGTTGTATTTGTAATTCACTTAGACATTCCTTTGCCTGTTTTGTTACTGAGTATGATGCTTTCTTGTTTTCATGTTTTGAGACAAGTTTTAACATCCGGTCCTTAGAGTTTTTCAGGTAGGTGTCTAGGCCAATTGTGGCAATTTTCATTGTTAATGCCAGGTGTAAAAGTCCACGGCCTACTTTTTTCTTGGCAGATAAAGTCGTTCTATATCTGCATTATTATTATTATTATTATTATTATTATTATTATTATTATTATTATTATTATTATTATTATTATTATCATTATCATTATTATTATTATTATTATTATTATTATTATTATTATTATTATTATTATTATTATTATTATTATTATTATCATGACCATTATTATGTTTTGACGGAGAGAAAAAAAATCTAGCGTTTTCTTGAGACCCTAAATCTGGTCCTTATATATTATTGTTTTTGAAAATATGATGCGGAACTGTAATAGTGTCTATTTCGGATCGATTTTTCTAATAAAAATATTATTAGATCTTGGTGGTTGCATATATTCCCACTGTTCATTTCAAAGCTTTCAACCTTTCCTTACACTACATCTAGTGATGATCATTCTATAGGCTCTTTCATTTGTTTCCAGTCCTATAGTGAACTCGACAGCAAATAGCAAACATACATGCATACATACGAGGAGATGCTGAAAGGTTCCTGGCTTTGAGTAAAAGAAAATACAGGAGAATCAGTTATTTATGATTTATTCAACATATTCTTCTCTCAGATACGCACACATATTGCAGTGGTCCTTTTTCTAAGCCAAGGACTTTCGCGATACTCTTAAAGACAGGAACTTTTCAGTACCTCGTACATAGATATAAACGTACGTACATACATACATACATACATACATACATACATACATACATACATACATACACACAGACACATATAGACACACGTTATATCCGGATTTCTTAGTGTTTGCAACATGTATTCACGACAATTCAAAATTTCTCAAATAACTACGTAGTGTTCATGCTTTTAGCTACGTAAAATATGCTTTCTCATAAACTAGAATATTAATTATAATTTAAAAAACAACCAGTAAATAATTGATTAATTAAAAGTTTTCGCATAAGTAGAGCTTTAACAAATCAAAAGCCAACTGTTAAGGGTTTAATTTTCTACACATGTTTCTTTTTTAAAAAATTGTTGCTCAGACCCCACCCAGCATACTCCTATTTACGCGTGTGTATGTGTTCTGTGTGTGTATACATACATAAACAC
>NC_142934.1:65264501-65272001 GCF_046866305.1 Octopus bimaculoides | reverse complement strand
TAGTAAAGAGGGCTTTGACGGGAGCCATCGTCAACAACAAATGGTGGTTTGTCCTCAAGAGAGCAGTAAGGGCGGAAGCAATAAGGTATAGCAGGGCACTAGCTGTAGAGAGGAACAGAGTAGAGGGGGAGCTAGTGATAAAGTTAGAAGAGGCATTGCGAAGTGGCATCACATCCGACGTTTTAGCGGCGAAGTTGGCCCTCGACCAACACTTCAATGCTAAACACGAAGGGTGTGCTGTCAGGGCAAGGATGCGTGCTCTGAGGAATGAAGGTGTTGGAGCCGCACGAGAGGCCCGGGTGGCGGAGGCGCAGCGGGGTAACAGAGCCACCATCCGGTCTCTGGTAGACGAACAGGGGCGCGAATTGCTCGAGCCGAGCAAGATGTGCGAGGCGTTTCAGCGGCATTTTGCCCGACTGTTCGGGAGGAGTGGCGAGCGAGAAGGCAGGGTGGACTTTAGTGCCTACCTGCACAGCTTGCCACGACTCTCGGCAAGAGAGGCGGAGTGCTGCGAAGGGGTCATCACGGCGGAGGAGGTGAGGGACGCGATGGAGGGTTGCTCGACGGACAAATCTCCGGGTTTGGATGGTCTGCCCTACGAGCTTTACAACTGTATGCCAGACTTGTTTGGAGACGTCTTGGCGGCCGTGTACTGCAACTGGCAGCAGAACGGGAGCATTCCCGGTTTTGTGAGCCGAGGAGCGGTAACGCTGCTGAAGAAAGATCCAAACAAGGGGGACGCCATAGATAACTTTAGGCCCATCACTCTGCTCAATGCAGACATGAAAATTTTGGCCAAGGTGTTAGCCAAGCGGTTGGCGCTTGTCATCGAGAAACTGGTCGGCACGGAGCAGACGTGCGCCGTGCCGGGCCGGAGCATCCATCACAACCTCCATCTGATGCGCTACATCATAGAGAGGGTAGTTAAGGAACCTGGCATGGGTGGGGCCCTGATCAATTTGGATCAATCCAAAGCTTTCGATAGGGTAGACCATTGATACTTGGAGGCCGTCCTCGAAGCTGCCGGCTTCGGTCCCGTTTTCCGCGGCTGGATGGCTGCCTTGTACACAGGCATCCGTTCGGTTGTTCGCGTCAATGGACGTCTATCGGGACCCTTCGACATTGCACGTTCGGTTCGTCAAGGATGCCCCCTGTCGCCGCTCCTGTACGTATTGACTCTCAAGCCACTACTGCGGAAGCTGGCGACGCTGAGGGGCATCCCGCGAGAACTGGGGTGCGGGACGAGCGTGTCGGCATACGCGGACGACGTCACCGTCATAGCGTCTAGCCACGAGCACATCGAGCTTGTCGGCGAGACGCTGAAAGACTACGAAGCGGTGACGGGAGCGAAAATCAACCGGGATAAGTCGGTGGGTTTGCTGCTCGGCACCTGGAGAAGCAAGCCCATACCGTCCGGCAGCACCTAAGTAGTGGGACGCTGGATGGACGGTCCGGTCAAGTTGCTCGGAGTCTGGTTCGGTCCGGACCTGCAAACGGAGAAGAACTGGGACGAGATAACGAGTAGGGTGGCCACTCTCTGCCGGCAATGGTCCGAGAGGAAGCTGTCCCTAAAAGATCGGGCGGAGGTGGCGAACGCGTACATCGCGTCCGTCATCGAATACCGCCTGACCGTCGTGCCTAGTCCCGATCGCGCCATCACCGAAATGGAGCGCATCCTCTTCCGCTTTTTGTGGAAAGGAAGCGTTCCGATGGTGAGGCGATCCGTTTGTTGCCAACACCCGCTGAAAGGAGGGCTGGGCATCTGGTGGACGCGTCTGAAAGGATTAGAGACAAATACTTTCCTCTCTGGTCAATCTCTCATCAACTTTTTCAAGTATCACTTGAAAAGGAAGGTGATAGTAGAGAGGCAAGTGTTGTCTTGCAAATGTTTCGAAAAAAGATGGATACATGTAGCAAGAATGGCACGTATAAATGACGAAGCCACCTTGACCATGATTCTATAAAACGTTTTAAAATTTTGTAAACAGAGTTACTTACGTTTCTTGCATAAATAAAAGAAATTTTATTTAACAAACTGTGACACTAAGGACCGAGGTTACCGTGGTCTTTTCGTAGGTTTTTCTTTCCACGGATAACCTCCCCATTTATTGGGAATTTTCTGTATTATTTCGTATTTTTTGTAAATGCCCCAAACGTTTTGCGATTTTTTTTCGTCGTTGTCCCCACTTTTGTTTTTTTTTTCTGCTTTGTTTTCGTCCCCCTCGAAAAGAAAGAACTCTACATTTGTATTTTGTCCCCTCTGTGTTGAGCCCTGTGTGGCTAATAAAGAAACCTATCTATCTATCTATCTATCTATCTATCTATCTATCTATCTATCTATCTATCTATCTATCTGTCGCCTGTCTACCTGTCTGTCTACCTGTCTGTCTACCTGTCTGTCTACCTGTCTGTCTATCTTTCTGCCTGTCTGTCTAGTCTAATCTGTCTGTCTATCTATCTATCTATCTATCTATCTATCTATCTATCTATCTATCTATCTATCTAAGGGTAGCCCATCACTACTTGGAAGCCGTCCTCATAGCGGCTGGTTTCGGTCCCGTCTTCCGCGGTTGGATCGCTGCCTTATACAGCGGCATCAGCTCGGTAGTTCGCGTAAACGGTCATCTATCCAGACCCTTCGGCATCATGCGTTCGGTTCGTCAAGGATGCCCCCTCTCGGCCCTTCTGTATGTATTGATTCTTGAGCCTCTACTGCAGAAGCTGGCGACGCTGAGGGGCATCCCACGAGAGCTGGGATGTGGGACGAGCGCGTCTGCATACGCGGACGACGTCACCGTCATAGTGTCGAGCCAAAAGCACATCGAGCTGGTCGGCGAGAGACTAAAAGAATACGAAGCGGTAACGGGAGCAAAAATTAACCGGGATAAGTCAGTGGGCTTGCGGCTCGGCACCTGGAGAAGCAAGCCCATGCCGTCTAACAGCGTCTCCACTGTGGGACGCTGGACCGACGGGCCGGTTAAATTGCTCGGAGTCTGGTTCGGTCCGGACCTCCAAATGGAGAAAAACTGGGGCGAAATAACGACAAGGGTGGTCACTCTCACCCGGCAATGGGCCGATAGGAAGCTATCCCTAAAAGGTCGGGCGGAGGTGGCGAACGCGTACATTGCATCCGTCATCGAATACCGTCTGACTGTCGTGCCTTGTACCGACCCTACCATCACCAAACTGGAACGGATACTCTTCCGCTTCTTGTGGAAGGGAAGCGTTCCGATGGTTAGGCGATCCATTTGCTGTCAACAGCCGCTAAATGGAGGGCTGGGTATGCCGTGGTTGATGATGTGCAGACATGCGCTGAGACTGCGACATCTCCGGCTCTACGTAGACGACGGTGAACAGGTGTGGTCGCCGTTTGTGCGGCGCGCTTTCCCGCAGCTCGTCTCCTTAGCCGAACTGCAGTCGTGGATCAAAAAGAGGCCGAGGAATGGCGAATGGCACCGTGAGTGTCGCGTTGCTCTGCAACAACTTTGCCGTCCGGGACCAATCTTGTGCAACTTTGATTCCACAAAAGCGTTCTATAGAGGATTAGTGGAGGGGAGGTGCGACGACGATCTCGGGCAGAATCTGGGCGTCGACGAGGAACACCTGACCCGCCTGTTCAGGACAACTTTCGGGCCGGGACCTATGGACAACCACCAGAGATCCCTGGCCTGGCAGTGCTATCGAGAAGCATTATCCGTTCGGGATAAGCTTTACAGGCACGGTTCGAGACACACCGGACCGACCTGCCCGAGATGCGGTCAGAGCGACGAAACCGTTCTGCACGCACTCGTGCAGTGTCCAAAGATTTCCGACCTGTGGGCTTATGCCGAACGGCTGCTGTCACGTGTAGGACGAGTCCGCCTGTCAGCCGAGTCTATTGTGCAAATTGCTCCACCACCGTCCCTCAACAGGGAAGGCAAGGCAGTGTTCATCATACTGGTGGCCATGGTGAAAGAATGTGTGTGGTGGACCCGAGCGAAAGGATTAGAGACGAAAACTTACCTCTCTGGCCAATCGCTCAACTTTTTCAAGTATCACTTGAAAAGGAAGGTGAGAATGGAGAGACAGTTTTTGTCTCGTAAAAGTTTCATTAAAAGGTGGGTGAATGTAGCAAAGATGGTGCGTGCGAGTGACGATACCTCTTTGAGCATGATCCTATAAATCGAGAAAAAAAATTAAAAAAAAAAAAGAGACAGAGAGAGAGCACTTCGCTCTCATGTGTCTATTCCCTGCTGAGGTTACCGTGGTCTTTTCCGTAGGCTTTTCTCTCCATGGATAAACCTAATGTTACCCCATTTTACACAATTGACATTTTCTGTGATATACGATACCCCCTTTTTTTTTTAGTTTTTTTTTTGTTTGCCCCTACCGATCCCTTTTGATCGGATTTGTTTTTTTAAAATTTTTTTATTTTTTTTAAAGAAAAACTCTACAGTTGTATTTGTCCCCTCTGTGTGCAGCCCTGTGTGGCTAATAAAAGAAAGTTATCTATCTATGTTTGCCTTTCTGTCTCTCCGTCTCTCTCTCTACCTATCTATCTATCTGTCTATCTGCCTATCTGTCTGTCTGTCTCCCTGTCTGTCTGTGTATGTATGTACACATGTATGCATGTATATATATATATGTGTGTGGGTATGCTAGTATGCACCAACTCGATACTTATGCAGATATATGTACTTGATCATTCATATCTATATATGCACGCGCGCACGCACACACATCCACACACACACACACACACACACACACACACACACGCACACACACACACACGTACACACACACACATCAACATATACATGTATATATAAGTTTCAGGCTTTAAGGGCATCACAAAAGGCCTGGTTGGAGGCCCAAACTTCCGAGTTCTTTTACTAGGCATAGATAAACTGAAGCACCGCTACAATAAGTGTGTGGATTTGAGAGAAGAATATGTTGAATAAAATCATAATTAACTAATCCGCCTGTATTTTTTCTTACCCAAAACCAGGTACTTTTCAGCACCCGTTCGTTATATATATATATATATATATATATATATATAGATAGATAGATAGATACATATATATATATATATATATATATATGTGTGTGTGAGAAGTTTTGGTATCCAGAAGATCAAAACGGCAGGTAGGTCGATGTAAGTGCTACCGAAGGACCACTGTTAGACTCCGGTTCGGTAATAGTACGAATGAGGAGTCTAACGCGGGTCATATGTGAGCGTGTGTAGGTTAAATAAAATGAGACGACAAAGCCAAGTCAGTGAGAAATTGCATTCCATGGAACTTACATACTACGAAGAAGAAGCCTTTTTACCCATTCTACACAACACATTCCTTGGATAATGGAACAGCAAGTTTAACATCCAACATATAATTTTGGGAGTTGTTTCAAAATTTGAATCTTCGACTGTTAGCTTATAATAAATCTTCATCCATACCTGATCCCAACGATGGATATTCAGAACCAAATGAAGGATGGATTAGAGCACAAGAAGGATGGATTAAAGCACAAGGTACAAGGGTTCCAGACGGATGGACAGAATTTTGCGTTTATTAATATAGTTGTACACACACACACACACACACACACACACACAATCTCTGTCTTCTTCTATCTGTCTGTCTCTCTTTCTTTCTCTCTCTCTCTCTCTCACACGAAAATACACTCACACCACCATCACCACCACTACCACCACCAAAATAGTTGGCGTTGCTCAGGGTAAGAGTAGCTATATACGAGCTAGAATTATTCTCGATTTAACAGAACACAGGATTAAGTGAAAGCAAAAACAGTTTATTCTTATTTAAAACTACTACTGGACAATATAGCGAATCTTTAATTTTGAAATTTTTATTTCTAAAATAATTTGAAAAATATGTAATGTTGGGAGGCAAATTAACAATGTAAATTTAATCTATTTTTATGACGTGTGAAAACAGTCAGACTGGTGTTTCATCTCAATCTGTAGTTGATTAAATAATACCAGTAATAAACGACGCATCTTTTAACTATGTGTAGACATTGCGGGAAAATGTTGTAGGTGGGTATTTGTAAATTTAGGCTTAAAGCTAAGGCGGAGAGCTGGCAGAATTGTTACGAAGTCAGACAAAATACTTAGCGGCATTTCGTCCGTTTTCACGTTTTGAACTGAAATGCCGCAGGGATAGCCCTTGCCTTTCATCCCTTTCTGGCTCGATAAAATAAGCACAATTTAGGCATAAGGCCAACAATTTTGAGGGGAGGGTATAATTCATCGACCTTTAGTACTTAACCGGTGTTTTATCGACACGAATAGCTGACTGGTATTTCATTGACTCCGGTACCTTACTGCTACTTTTTTTACCCTGGGCAGATGAAAGGTAAAGTAGACCTCGGCGGAATTTGAAGTCGGAACAAATAACGCAAAACCTTTTTTCCGGCACTCTAATTATTCTGTCAAGCTCATTGCCTCTGCGATTTCTTATCTAGGCACATGGTCAGCACTTTTCAGGAGAGGAGCTGTGTTGATACCATCAACCCCAGTACTTAACTGATACTTTATTTTATCGACGCCTAATGGATATAAGTTTACATTTCCTCAGCGAGATTTGGACTCCGAACCTCAAAAAGTAAAGAGCTAGAAGAAATATCGGTTTCGAATTTAGGCACAAGACCAGCGTGTTCGGGGGAGGGTGTAGATTTATTACATCAATCCCAGTACTCAACTGGTACTTATTTTATCAGCCCCTAAAGGCTGAAAGGCAAAGTCGACCTTGGAGGAATTTGAACTCAGAGCATAAAGAAAGCGCTGGAAAAAAATTTCGCTAGGTGCTCTAACGATTCTGTGAGTTCACCCCCACCCCTTATAATATAGTAGTGATAATAACGGCTCTCACGATTAAATATAAAATTGTTTACATATATAAATACGTTTCAATGAATATATATTTCATATATCTTTCCCTATCTGTTTATATTCATATTTTGTTCAGCCAAGAAATGCACGAAGAAGCGGAATTAGAGTTACCATTTTCGGAATGCGTCAGACCAAATAGTTAGTCGCAAGCAAATAAGCGTGAAATTACATTTTAAGTATTTGACCTCCAATGACGATCTACATTTTTAAAAAATTAAAATATTAAACTTCCATCTTCATGATTTATTCTCAATGTTTAATAATGCAGTAAGTTATATAATATAACTTTATATATCTGACAGTCACTCTTATTATAAATATGAATAGTATAATCTCTTTATTGTAAAGTAATACCCCGTAACACTTTGATGTTCTTGGACTGATAATATGTGGGGTCTTCATGTTCAGGCTGGGATTTAAGGCCGACAGGGGGAACTGGTTTGTAATTGGATACTGTGTAATTTTCTACAATACTGAAGCACTATATTGACGTAAGCAAACAAGACGTATGTACACGTGTACACCCACACCCACACACACACACACACACACGCTTGTCGTCTGTTATTATTCATTTGATTACTTTACACTTGATGGAAGTT
>NC_142934.1:65244501-65259501 GCF_046866305.1 Octopus bimaculoides | reverse complement strand
GTGCTGTCCTTTCTCTTTTGATTAAAAGATTTGATATCAACAAGATTGTAGTAAACATTAATGGATATGAATGCGCTCAGTTAGGATAGTATTACATAATTCAAGTTACACACTCATAAAGTATATAAATTTAAGAAGTATTAGGTTCGATAGAGCTAACGTGGACCAAATATACCATTGTATGTTGCTGACGTCATAAAAATTGAGAAACTTAGACTGTGAAATAATTCTGTTTTGGAACACCTGATCTCAAAGCAGAATCTTGAAGCAGGTAACATAAACAATAACGTGTAAATATGAAGTTAAATAACCCTTATTATAAAAACAAGTCGAAGGCTGTCCGTGGGACTCGAACCCACATATTTACAAGGAATATGGCTTCGAATCACACGGGTAGTCTTCGATCGTAAACTCTGCTGGCAAAAATGAGTTGTACATGCAATCCAAGTGGCCACGTTGAATCGCTGAGTCTCCCTGAGGACTACGTGAAGGATACGCGTATTTGTGCTGTGCTCAACTATTTGCACGTTAGTTTCACAAATAAGCTGTTCCGTTGATAGGGTCAACTGGAACCCTTGTCATTGTAACCGGCGGAGTGCAGTTACTTGTAACATTTCTAACGGTCCTGCAAGAAGAAAAAGTAAAACCCACTCGGGCTAGATTTGAACGCTGAACGTAAAGGTACGCAACTAAACACCGATAGGCATTCTCTTCACCCTCAACTGATTCTGCCTATTCATCATTTTTTCTTACCTCAAAATATATCCCATGTAATACAATTATTTTTTTTCCTATTCGTCTCTCTTAGAATATTTTATGCCTTTTATTTATATGTCTATGTTTCAAATGTTTTCCTTTCCATTTATTTATTGCGTTTCCATACAAAAACATATCGCCCCTCCCTTTCATCTACATTAAAATTTCGATTGGTATAATTGAAAATAATGATTGTGTGAAAACAATTAAATTTGTCGCCTTACTTTTATATTTAAATTACATGTATTTCAATTTCCTGGTTAAACAATTCACCATCTGTTTCATTTTTATATATTATCGTAACATTATTCTTTGCACACACATATAGTCAAACACACACGCATGCAGACGGTCGCGTACACATACGCAGTGACACACAAACAACCACACACAGATACATACAGGCATACATACACACATACAGTCACGCGCACATGCACACAGTCGTAAACAAGCACACACATATACAAACACGACATAAACATACACGCTCGTGCAGACACATACTACACACGCATACACACACACACACACATAATACGTGAACATTTTAATATAAAATATGTAATTAGACACACGCATACAAACATACATGCATACATACATATACTTGTATATATATATGCATATATATGTATGTATTATGTCGCGACGTATGTGCATATTTATGCATTATTTTCATTTATCATTTATGCTTACGTCCCCAACCTTTACGCCGCACATTCCTCATCAATTGTTTGACCTATTAAATTGTTGTAATATTTGCAGGTTTCCTTATTGAATATATTTTCTTTATTTTAATATATTATTTGGAATTCGGTCAAAAGAAATGCACTGGCTATATAGTACGTGGGTCCATAGGGAGATTACATTTTGCAGGCTAACTGTTAAGAGTGAAACTCCGGCGAGGTTTCAAACACATTAAGCAATACACTCCTTTTACGATAACCTCTTGTACCTCTGAAAGACGAGCCCTCCTCGGATTCTTTCGGGAAAATAATTTTAGCTTAGAGAGCCAAATAAACGCAACTTTTTCACGGTACTTATTTCACATGATTCGTCATTGAACGTACTCATATGCAAATTAGTAATAGAAATAACTGTTTACGAATGGCATTTATAGGCAGTCATATGCTATTGATTATCCCTGTAAGAAAGACGAAGTAAATGTTCTTGACGAGCCTTTAATGATATGAGAAACTCGTCGAGTTGGGTCTTTGTCCGTTTTTCTGAGAGGGAGGGAGAGAGACAAAAAGAAAGAAAGAAAGAAAGAAACTATGATTAACTACTTGGGCTATTGGCACCCATATACATTTACTCATAAATTATTCTAAAATAACATGCTTCTGTTTTTAATATATATATATATATATATATATATATATATATATATATATATATATATATATATATATATATATATATATATATATATATATATATATATATATACAATTAAACCTTGGGAGAGGCATTATGCCGGTAATAAACACACGCACTGGTTCAGTCCTTTATTAATTTATATAGTTTTTTGTTAAATTATTTCATTGCACTCTTGCAATCTCTTCAGTAACTTGTCTCTCCACTTCCATTTATTTTGAATGTATGATCTGGCGTTGTTTTGGCGTTGTTTTGACGTTGTTGTGAAACTGTTCGGTATGAGCATGTGAGTGTGTGCAAGCTCGTATGTATATATATATATATATATATATATATATATATATATATACATATATATATATATATATTAAAAACAGAACCATATTATTTCATTTAATATTATATGTATTTAACATAAATTATATGTATAACCTTTCATACTGATTGATATAAAATACGGCGTATTGAAACCACTATCACTAACTAAAATTGTAATAACTTCATCAGGATTCATTTTTTAACTTTTAAACCCAACGGTAAACGTACCAAACTTACCTGTTTCCTCTAGGATTTACAGTTTGTATGATATGTTATTTGGAACTGATACGTACTTTGAACTGATTTTCTTGCGTATATATTCTGTTTGAAAATTTTTGATAGAGTGCTGACTTTGTACTTGCCTGAATTTCCTAAATTCCTATTCTCTATATGTATGTATGCGTGAAAACATGTATGTATGTATGTATGTATGTATGTATGTATGTATGTATGTATGTATGTGTGTATGTATGTGTGTGTGTATCTATCTATCTATCTATCTATCTATCTATCTATCTATCTATCTATCTGTGTGTGTATATTTACATATAATTATAAATGGCACAGTGATTAGGGTATACATATAAATATGAATGGCACAGTGTGTAGGATATACTAGCAGAAATACCCGGTGTTGCTCGAAATTAAGATGGCATAGTATATATATATATATATATATATATATATATATATATATATATTACAGTTATGATGAAACATGGGATACGGGAAAGTGCAGCATTGACGACAAAACATTTGTGGAGTAAATCATGGGCTAATTCGACTAAGCGACATGTCATTCGTCCGATTGGAGGATCACAAGCCCTAACCTGTCATGAAAAATTGGGGATGGGGGTATGTGATTTTTGAAAGCACTGAAAAGCTGTCAGTGGATATACTCTCGTTTGCGGTGATCGGCGCTGTATGTAGCACGACCCATCATATGGTTGACAGTCAAATGAATGTGGGTGTAATGGAGACATTGTACATAAATGGGTACATTCCGGAAAGGGGCTGCAATGGGAGACAGCAGCGGGGAAGTGATCTGTTGAAATGTTGCAGAAGGCGAAGGGTTGACATTGGATTGCTGGTGTGGCTGTAGAATAAGAAACAAACTGAGTCTATGCGGTCACATGAGAACAGGTAGAAGTGAATTGCTTGAAAAATTAAGGCTCACCACTTGGTTGGTGGTAGTAATTGGAGAATATGCTTTGATACTGAAGTCCATGCAAGAAACCGCTGTGTTAGTGCAGTATTCGGGTTTGTTGGTATTATGCCGAAATGGTATCCATCTTCACCAATCACAAAGTACAGTGGATACTGCAGCGCATCGTAGGATGTAGTAGAGGACTTCTAGGAAGGTACTGCAGCAACTGCTCGTTAATTTTACTTACAGTGCTGATTTTTGGAGCCAGTATTGCTCTTTCACACAGCCAACTGAGACTGTGATAATTTTTCGACCAATGGAAGATCTCCTCTTTGGAGGCATCATGTCAAAAAATATGATGTAATAAAATGAGATGACAATTGTATATTAATAATGAAAGGCAAATAGTATCACCATCTTAGCAAATTTTAAGAAATGCATACAATGAACTGAGATGATACTGCTATGTTAATAATCAACTGTCAATAAAAAAACATTAATATCAATATTTTAAAAAGATGAAAAACGTTCAGCGGATTAATCACGCTAGATGTGAGGGAGACAACCAAATTCTGAAAGTTACTTCACAAAGAGTTACCTTCCTTGTCCACGTAGCCCTGGAAAGGGTGTTTTCTGCTCCCAGAAGGCCTATTACTCATTATGTGAAACATTTTAAGAGTCTAAAACCATCTCTGGAACATAAGTAATGCATGTTCCCAGTTTGGAGAAAATCATCTGTGAACTTCAGAAGTTATGCGGGTTTACACACACAACGTCACACATACACACTCACACATATATATATATGTATGTATGTATGCATATATGTATGTAAATCACAATATTCCATTATAGGTATACATACATACATATATATATGTGTGCGTATGTGTGCGTGTATGTATATATGTATATATGTATATATATATATATATGTATATATATATATATATATATATATATATATATATATATATATATATATATATATATATATATATATATATATATATATATATATATATATATATATATATATATATATCACATGAAATTAGTTTTGATGAGCCTTTACATTTACTCCGACGACTTAACCTAAGTGACTGGAGAAACCCTCGAGTGAAACGTCAAGTCCCAGTCAACACAAATTAATAATAAAAGTGTTTATACTTTCAATATTAAATTTCCATAGCAGTAAATGTTCTGTTGTTATTCTTAAACTCGTTTTAATGTAATAGCCTTAAATTAACATTTACATTTAGATTAATATCCTTTAGTTCTTTAGTTTCACTTAGCAGTAACAATCAAGACTATGTTAAATCACAAACTTATGTGAGCGAGTGCGCTTTTGGTGTCTGTGTAGGTTTAGAGGCATGTGCCAACTCCATGACAAAATACACTGAGTGACAACGCCACATGGCTTAGAAAACTTTCTGGAATTTTCGGTTAATAATTGTTTGAAAGAAAACCGCTCATGTCTTTTCTATGTATTTTAGTAACACATTTTAACAGTACGACTTTTTATGTGATTGAAAAGTTGTCGCTCGGAATTAAGGGTTTCTTTACCTTTTATGTTAGTCTCGCATGTTAATATCTTTAAATGAAATGTGTGTCGGTAAGGTGGGTTCCTATCTGATTTTGTTCATGTGTGAATCACGTATATGGACAATAAATTATAATTAACTACAGGATTGAAAGCAATGATACAGAGTTGATATTTCTTACATACGGACAAACAGAAAACTGTAAGCTTCATTTCAGCAGAAATGACACATTTAGTATGTATAAGTCATTACGAATACACAGGTATGAATGCATGTGTTTGCAGTTTTAATACTACTAATTGTCCACCTTGTTTTGCACTTATGTGCTCACTTGTGTGTGTGTGAGTGTGTGTGTACATAGGCGCTGGTGTAGCTGTGTGGTAAGAAGCTTGTTTCCTAACCACATGGTTCCGGGTTAAGTCGTACCTTGGGCAAATGTCTTCTACTATAGCCTCGGTCCGATAAAAGCCTTGTGAGTAGTCTTGGTAGGTGGAACCTGAAAGGAGCCCGTCATATATATATATATATATATATATATATATATATATATATATATATATATATATAAATGTTTATAGATTTATACCAAAATTTGGCAAAAATATTGTATCTGTTATCAAACGTAGCAAAATACTCACAAGTGAGTTTTTGCATGTATATCGATTTACATAAGAGCCAAAATCTGATACATTGTAAAGACTTTATTATGACCTATGATCATTTAGATGCAATATCCAGATCGATTCATGCATATTATAAAATATGGAATATTGTATCTCTTCAGGGTCGTATTAATTCAAAGCAGACAGTAAAAATGGACAACATTCATAGTTGACCTATAATTATATGTAAATAAACAAGTTGAAAAGACATGAGACGTAATGCAACCGTATAGCATATCGGTGTTGAAACCGTAAGAAGACAAAGTATATATATATATATATATATATATATATATATATATATATATATATATATATATATATATATATATATATATATATATATATATATATATATATATTTGTTTCTGTGTTGTCCTCCCCACCACCGCTTGACAACCAATGTTGTATTTACGTCCCCGTAACTTAGCGGTTCGGCAAAAATGACGGATAGAATAAGTACTAAGTTTACAAAGAATAAGTTCTGGGATCGATTTGTTCTACTAAAGGTGGTGTTCAGCATGGCTGAAGTCAAGTGAATGAAACAAATAAAAGAATATATATATATATATATATATATATATATATATATATATATATATATATCAATACTAACTGAATAGTCCGTCATTGCCAAGCAATTTTTACAATAGAATGTCTTATATAAATTTTTGCTTACTCTATGTCAGACCATGCTTTCCCGACAGATAACCCTCTTGATGAGGACCAATTTGTGCAATTTTCCTCAAAAAACGTCGTTGAGGATATTTTCCCTTTTCGTTCGACCATTTCACATAACTTTAGTTATTAAAATTTATTAAAACTTCAGAAGCTCTTGCAACATTAGTCGTCGTAATATTTTGCTTTCATTTGTTTAATAAAAATTCTTCTTCGAAATGATTTTGCTTTCATTTTGTGGTAGACACCTATCATGCAGAAAATGCCAGTTTCGAAATCTTATTTTCTGATTACTCTTTACTCTTTTATTCTTTTACTTGTTTCAGTCATTACTGTCATTTGCCGAGACAAACCCAGCGCCCTGCGGCGAGTGAAGAATAAGTGATGTTACAATGTGACTGAAAGCTTGGGGAAAGGAGGTAGTGAAATATCTTCATGTGATACAATACAGACGTTTAAATGGATAGGGTTTTATAAGGATATGGGCAGTACAATATTTTGGATTTCTCTGAGACATGGTTCTATTAGGATCTTATCTAGATATTTCTGACATTCCTTTTTTTTATCATACCTAGGGCTCCTACAATAACAGGAATAGTTCTCATTTTTAAGATGCCACATCTTATGTATTTCAATTTCCAGGTCCTTATAGTTACTGAGTTTGCCAAACTCCTTGACAGATATATTTTTATCGGTGACAGATATATTTTTATCGATGGGAACACTTACATCTTTAATAATTATGTTTGGTCGATTAGCATAGATCCTTCTTCTTCTTCTTCTTCTTCTTCTTCTTCTTCTTCTTCTTCTTCTTCTTCTTCTTCTTCTCCTTCTTCTTCTTCTTCTTCTTCTTCTTCTTCTTCTTCTTCTTCTTCTCCTTCTTCTTCTTCTTCTTCTTCTTCTTCTTCTTCTTCTTCTTCTTCTTCTTCTTCTTCTTCTTCTTCTTCTTCTTCTTCATCTTCTTCTTCTTCTTCTTCTTCTTCTTCTTCTTCTTCTTCTTCTTCTCCTTCTTCTTCTTCTTCGTCTTCGTCTTCGTCTTCATCAGAATATAAAGTTGTAGAATATATTTGCTTTGGCGACGACATTTCAACAAAAAACGTCATAGAGAATTTTTTTTTTACCGATAATGGAATTTCTTTAATTTAAAGAAATTGATCACTAACCATGGTGTCTTAAAATTTGTCCATTGAACTAAACGACCTCATACTCCCCATTCTTTTTCGAAACTCACTTATGCATTAACACATCCACCTGTACCTCTCACTAAATTCACTATTTCTGCCTTTCTGTCCGTCACTTACATTTTCGTGTATTCTACACTTTCTCGCTCAACATTACACTCATATTTTATAAATATACGCTTTCCAACTGGTGTATGCAGCAAAGTTCTACTTCTTATTAGCCACCCTATCTAGTTTCATAATTTCTTTTTGAAGCAACATCTATGTTCCTCTATTTTCTTTCTATATTTTCCTTCTCTACCGTTTCTTTCCTCTCCCTATACCTTTTCCTTTTCATATCTTTTTCAGTTTATATCTTGTTGTATCGCAGTTTTCTTAGTCTCTGCACTACATCTAAATGGCTTTTCAACTGTTCTCTTATACACATTGTAAATGATAAATTCTACGTTACAATTATTTAAATATTGAATCTAAGTATTTATCAGAGACTTTTCCCCGAAATATGTTATACATATATAAGTTTGTTATTCATTATAAAGTACCCATGCCCGTTAATGGTATTGTAAAACGGTGGCGTAAAACTCGGAATATCAGCGAATTATAATTGCCATCATACAAACATATATATATATATATACATATATATATATGTGTGTGTGTGTGTTTGTGTGTGTGTGTGTGCGCGCGCGCGCATGTGATTACGAGGAATAATGAGATACAGTATGAACAATAAGAGCTTGAAAGACGGTGTAATTCACATTTCATGCTGGAATAATTACTAGTGTTGGTGATGTATATGATCAATCAAACACGGAGGTGGTGTCCCAGGGTGGCCGCAGTACAATGACTGAGACCAGTAAAAGAATAAAAACCTTAAAGGCGGAATGTACAGTGAAAGCTGAGTTATGGCGGCTGAACAGTCAAGTTGTACAGAAAACTGAAATAATGTCTCGTGTTTTGAAATGAATATGTAAAAGGCAGCATTCTTCCCAGCTGCTTTTCTTATCTTTCAAAATAATATAATACCTTATAGCCTGACATATTTCTCCAAGCAGCTTAAGTAGACCATTATGACATTTGTCTTTTGGGGTTCAGTGCAACAAATATTGTTGTATTTTATAGGAGATAAATTAGAAAAGTTATAGGAGGTGGATTTGGTCGTCAATGGGTAGAGAGATTCCATCCGAATGTTGGGGTCAAAAATGTATTTCTTTCACTAGTATAATCAACTCTCAAGGACTCAGTTAGCCTAGCTATAAATAGATGTTGTATCTACTTGCATATGATCGCAATGGCCAGTGTCATGGTGTCTCGTTATAAATAGTTTCTTTACTTTTATGACGCATATGGCTGCAGATTTCAAGAGAGTGTAAATATTGAAACATTGGATAAACATAAGACAAAATTGTCCGATGAGCAATAATGCCATTCGCATAAGGCGGCGAGCGGGCAGAAACGTTAGCATGGCGGGCGAAATGCTTAGCGGTATTTCGTCTGCCGTTACGTTCTGAGTTCAAATTACGCCGTGGTCGACTTTGCCTTTCATCCTTTCGGGGTCGATAAATTAAGTACCAGTTATGCACGGAGTCGATCTAATCGACTTAATCCCTTTGTATGTCCTTGTTTGTCCCCTCTATGTTTAGCCCCTTGTGAGCAATAAAGAAATAAGAAATGTTAGCACGCCGGGCGAAATATTTAGCGGTATTTCGTCTGTCTTTACGTTCTGAATTCAAATTTCGCAGAGGTCGACTTTGCCTTTCATCCTTTTGGGGCCTGTAAATAAGTACCAGTTGCGTACTGGGAGTCGATGCAATCAACTGGTCCCCTCCTCTACATTCCGGGCCTTGTATCTAAAGTAGAAAAGAATGCCATTCGCATACTGAAGTAGCTTATAAACGAAAGCGAGTATTTTATTCGCTTCAAGTCCTTAATTTAAATGGAAAAAAAAAACAAAAAACAAACAAACAAACAACGAGCGCCTGACATGTGTATTAAGAAAGGGCCACCACCAACTACTAGACATACACAAGACTATATAAGTTTACATTACTTAGTAACTACTTTAAATGATGCCTTTGCCATTTCTGAAGCAGGTGGAGCTCATACAACAGAGATCAATCGAGTTCTTTCCGCCTAGAAATCCCTACCCGCCAAAAAATTACAAAAAGAAAGAAAAAAACTATAGCTGATTGTGTAACACTGCAGAGATTTATCTGTCTGCTGATTTGGGATGACAGCAGACACGATGAACCTAGGCTTTCAAATGGCTTGATATTATGAGGCATGAAGTTGTAGGAGATGTAACGTAAATACCGAGCGTAGATGGCAATAACTGAGCCAACTACTTCTGTCACAGCATGAAAGAAGACTACTACGTTAAGCAGTAAATATGGACAGTTCAATGAAGCTAATGTGGAGAAACGAGGCCAACAAAATAGAGACCATTGCAAAGGGAGAGAAATCAGGAATAAGTGGAGGATGAAACAAATGTACGGAATAGATATAGGCATAGACTTAGCTGTGTGGTAAGAAGTTTGCTTTCCAACCACATGGGTCTGGGCTCAGTCCCACTGCGTGCCAATTTGGAGACATTAACTATAGTGTCAGGCCAACTATAGTTGTTATTTATTATAAAGTACTCAGTCCTGTTATTGGTATTGCAAGTCTGTGAGTAGATTTGGTAAACGGAAACTTAAGGAAGCCTCACATATATGCGTGTGCGCGTGTATGTATGTGTGTGAGTGCGTGTATATGTGTGTGTGTGTTTGTGTGAGTGTATGTTTGTGTGCATCTGTGTCTGTGTTTGCCCACCACCAGCACCACTTGATGACTGGTACTGGTGTGTTTACGTCCACGTAACTTGACGGTTCGGCAAAAAATGTCGATAAGATAAGTGTCAAGCTTAAAATATAAGTACTGGGGTCGATTCATTCGACTAGAATTCTTCAAGGCTTGCATGACCGCAGTCTGATGGCTGAAACAAGATAGAAAGATAGAAAAACATGAAAGTGAGAATACGTGAAATGATTAGCTTTGGAAGTAGTAAGAACAGTGGCTGTTGTTGTTGTTGTGGTGCTGGTGGTGTTGGTGGTGGTGGTGGTGGTGTTGGTGGTGCTGGTGGTTTTGATGGTGCTGGTGGTTTTGATGGTGGTGGCGGTGGCGGTGATTATGATGATAATGATGGGGAGGAAGATGGGGAAGACGAAGACGATGATTACGTCGATAACCACGACGATGGAAGGAAACCAAAACTTTCAGATAGGAACCGTCGGACTCTTACGCGAATTGTTAGAAAGGATTACAAAAGTACAGCTCCCAAAATTGTTGCAGAGCTTAATGAACACCTCAAGAAACCAGTTTCCACAAAAACTGTTCGCCGGGAGCTGCACAAAGCCGGATTTCACGGGAGCGCTGCAATAAAAAAATCCACTACTTTCAAGAACAAACGTTGCAAAGCGTTTAGAGTGGAGTAAAAACCTACAGAATTGGTCTCTAGAGCAGTGGAAGAATGTTATCTTCTCGGACGAATCATCTTTTACCTTATTTCCGTATATTCCACCGGCTGAATATACGTGTGGAGATAGCCAAAAGAAGCATTTGACCCAGACTGTCTTCTTCTAACTGTTAAACATGGAGGAGGATCTGTGATGATTTGCGGGGTGGGGGACTATATCTTGGAAATCCGTCGGCACAATGGCTTCTCTTCATGGCAGAATTAATAGTCAAGACTATTTAAGCATTTTATCTGATCAAATTCATCCTATGGTTGCAGAACTGTTTCCGGAGGGAAACGCAATCTTTCAGGATGATAATGCACCAATTTATACAGCTAAAGTTGATATTGAATGTCACGAGGGACATTCTAGTGAAGTTGAACATCTTCTCTGGCCACCACAGTCCCCAGATCTCAATATTATTGAATATTTATGGTGCATTTTAGAAAAAAAATAAGGAGTCAATATCCTCCATCATCATCACTACAAGAACTGGAGACTGTTTTAGCTGAAGAATAGACAAAAATTCCTTTGGAAACAATTCAAACTTTGTACAAGTTCATACCTCGTAGAATTCAGGCTGTAATTACTGCCAAGGGCAGTACTACCCCATATTAAAATTAATTTTTTGGGAATTTTAAGGTGTTTCCATTAATTTATCCAACCCTGTATATATATTCTTTTATTCTTTAATATGTTTCAGCCCTGAGGCTGTTGCCATGCTGGGGTACCGCCAGTGTAATCACTTTTTAACCGGCCGTTTCTGTGTGATAGGCTTTTGGTGAAGGAGGAAGTTCTTTACCGCTGCCCTCTTTTAAGTTTCCTTCCTTGATATTGGATCATTTAGGATCTTGGATAGCAAGAAGTCAAGTTGTTTCTTGAAAACATCTACCACGACTCCATGGAGATCCCTCAGATGCGTTGGCAAGGCGTTAAATAGCTGCGGGCCCTTGAATCCCAGATATATGCATATGTGTGTGCGTGTATGTATGTATATATATGTATGTATATATATATATATATATATATATATATATATATATATATATATATATATATATATATCTGTGTGTGTGTGTGTGTGTGTGTGTGTGTGTGTGTGTGTGTGTGAGTGTGTGTGTGTGTGTGTGCGTGTGTGTGTGTGTGTAAAAAAAAAGTAACACACGCATCGATGTGTATAAGGAAAATTAGGACGACCTAGATATGTTCAGTCACCTCCCTGAAACAATAAATATTCGTATTCTTTGATGCAGTCAACCTCTATTCCAATATCCCTCGCAGCCTAGGAATAGAGGTAATGCAATTCTGGTTAGAGAATCACTCCAATGAACTCCCCCATACCGTATCAACAAAGAATTCGTAATAGAAGGGCTAAAATTCATCTTGGAGAATAACTTCGTATTTAATTACTTCTATTGACAAAATCAGGGACTGCGATGGTAACGCGAATGGCCTCCACTTTTGCTAACCTAGCCATGGGGCACCTAGACATCGATCTTTATCGTAAGGTACTAGAAAAATACGGAAACCCATTCTCCCTGTACATAGAAAATAACTGGAAAAGATATCTAGATGACTGTTTCATTCTTTGGCACGAAAGTATAGAAAGACTTAAAGAATTTCAAGCACTTCTGAATTGACTTGATATAAACATGATAAACGTAAGGATAAAGATGGTAAATGTTTTTATTTTTTATTCACTTTCGAAATTATTCCTAATTGTGGTTTGGAGTTTGACTGCTCCTTCTAGCAGGTTAGATGTCCTATTATGGACATCTCTCTTATGTGTTAAATGTACACTGTATGTATTTATATGAATAATATATAGTCTATTGACTAGTTTTTTTTCTTCTTCTCGCTAGACCACTGGTAGCAAATAGGATTTGTAAATTGTTTGCTACCCTGAAATTTATTAATAATGATATAATGTTCTTTTTGGCTAATTTCTGGAAGAAAATCGGCATTTTTTGTATTTGCTGCCGATAAGAAAAACCGCACATGCGCGGTAGATATGAAAAATTATAACATATAAGCACGAGGCATGTTTCTATGTAGTGCCTCGTTTTTATGTGTTAAGCTTGGCTTTCCTGCTGACGATAGCTGACCTTGCAAAATATTATTTTATTTTGCTAAAAATAGCTTGAAACCATGGTTCAGGAAATATATGGTAAATGTTTTTATTTTTCATTCCCTTTCGAAATTATCCCTAATTGTGGTTTGGAGTTCGACTGCTCCTTCTAGCGGGTTAGATGTCCTATTATGGACATCTCTCATGTATTTAAATGTAGACTGTATATATATATATATATATATATATATATATATATATATATATATACATATATATATATATATATATATATATATATATATATATATATATATATATATATATATATATATATATATATATATATATATATATATATATGTACATACAACTCCCACCTGCTCCTCTTTACTCGCACATATGAACATGTACACGAATGTTTTAGTTTGAAATCTCGTATTGTAAACTTTATATAGAGAGATGAAATGTATATACATGTATACTTGTATACATATGTGTGTGTGTGTGTGTGTGTGTGTGTGCGTGTATGTATGTGCACGTGTGTGTTTGCGCGCGCGCGCATGTGCGTATGTATATGTATATATATATATATATATATATATATATATATATATATATATATATATATATATATATATATATATATATATATATATCTATATATATATATATATATATATATATATATATATATATATATATATATATATATATATATGCACATACACATACATGCACACATACAAACAGTAAATATGTTCAATTTCGTCTTTTCTGTATCCTAAACTGTTTCTGTCATGGGAAACTTGCGGCCCAATGCCACAAAACAGAAAAAGAAAGACGGAGAAGAGAACAGAAAATATAGAATGAAAAAAAGAATAGAATAGTAAAAAAGCACCAAAAACATGCCAAAATGATTTGGCCCACCCTGAACCAGCTTGCCAATAACAACAGATCACGCACCCCACCATTGAACATAGGACTTCACTGTTCTGACATTAGAGTTGACAGCTGGGAATAGAGGCAGATTAAATTTTGTTTGAGTCGATTTCAAATGACTGTTTATTTTTCTTGTTATTAATATTAATATTATTCCCTGTGTTAGGGCGGTAGAATAAGAGAAATATAAAGAAATAAAGAAAACGTGGAAGCGCCGGACTAAATGATGCTTTTTAGTATTCAGTTTCGTTCATGCGTGTTCTTAGTTGAGGTTACACCACGCTCGCCTTTTACTCTCGTTTCTACACGGTCAATAAAATAGACACCAGAAATATGTTGAGGTTTGACCCAGTAGGTTATATCTTACGGTTGCGCAACCTGACATTATGTATTCGATTGCAGTCTATCTAGGATCATATTATTCAAAGTATTCGTCAGTTTTAGGATGAAACTTATTTCTAGGAAGTTGAGAGACCACAAATGATTTCCTCCTTTTTAGTAACACCAGTTCAACCCAGAATCATCCTTCCATTTGCGATCATTTCGTCTTTATATTGACACAATTTAGATGTACATATAGCAACGTGTTTTTCTTTCACATCTTGCATCCATAAGACTTATGATATAATAACAACCTTTGTTATGATATTATAGCGTCTATTATTATGATGTTTTAGCGTCCATCATTTTAACCGATGTCTATTGCTGAAATAGTAAATTGATAGATTATTGTTTAATCTATGATCAGTCCCGAGTCATCAGGTTGTTGATGAAATATATAAGTAATGACCTTCATCATAGAGCCAATGTGTCTTTCACTGCTTAAACAG